>NC_134687.1:481085955-481386955 GCF_050947455.1 Rhinoderma darwinii
CCGTCGATATAGTACTATGAGGGCTTGATTTTTGTTGGACGAGTTGTAGTTTTTCGTAGCACCATTTTGGCAAATAACGTTCTAGGAAACGGGAAAAAAAGTATTTGTGGGGTAGAAAATGAAAAAAACAGCGATTCCTCCATGGTTTTTTGTGCGCCGTTTTTACGGAATTCACTGTGCAATTAAAACAACATGTTAACTTTATTCTCTGGGTCAATACGACTACGGCGATACCAAATATATATAGTTTTTTCGATATTTTACTACTTTTAGGGCGGGTTCACACATGGCGGATTTTCACTTAAATTCCGCTGCGGACACTCCGCAGCGTTAATCCGCAGCGGAGCCGTTTCTCCATTGACTTTCACTTTAATTTAGCAGTGTTCGTTTACACGATGCGTACAATTCCGCTGCGGAGCATAGGCTGCGGAGCGGAATGTGGTGTCCGCAGCATGCTCTGTCTGTTGCGGAGCAGTGGCGGACTGGTTGCGGACTCATGGCGGAATTTCTCCATTGACTTCAATGGAGATTCTAAGTTCCGCAATGAAGTCCGCAGCTGTCATGCACATGTTATGTGTGGTGCGGAGCGTATTGGTTTTTTAACATGACATTTCTTCATTCTGGCTGGACCTATGTATTTCTAGGTCTACAGCCAGACTGAGGAAGTCAATGGGGCTCCCGTAATGACGGGAGCGTTGCTAGGAGACGTCAGTAAATAGTCACTGTCCAGGGTGCTGAAAGAGTTAAGCGATCGGCAGTAACTGTTTCTGCACCCGGGACAGTGACTACCGATCCCAATATACATGTATCTGTAAAAAAACATATAAGTTCATACTTACCGAGAACTCCCTGTTTCTGTCTCCAGTCCGGCCTCCCAGGATGACGTTTCAGTGTAAGTGACGGCTGCAGCCAATCACAGGCCAAGCACAGGCTGCAGCGGTCACATGGACTGGCGCGTCATCCAGGGAGGTCGGGCTGGATGCCGAAGGAGGGACGCGTCATCAAGACAACGGGCGGTAAGTATGAATTTCTTTTACTTTCACTAGGGAAAGTGCTGTCCCTTCTCTCTATCCTGCACTGATAGGGAGAAGGAAAGCACTTTTCCCGCAGTCCGCAGCAGCTAGTCCGCATCAATTTTCTGCACATTTTGTGCAGATCCGCAGCCGTAATCCGCAACCCGGATTAGGTGCGGCATTGATGCGGACAGTTGCGGAGGAATTCCGCCATGTGTGGTCATGCCCTTACAAGTAAAAATCTAAGTGTAAAAAGGACAATTTATTTTGTGTCGCCAAATTCCGAGAGCCCCAACTTTTTTATTTTTCCGTCGATTAAGTGGTATAAGGGCTTATTTTTTGCGGGATAAGCTGTAGTTTTTAATAATACCATGTTGGTGTAAATGCGACGGTTTGATCACTTTTTATTAAATTTTTTTGTGGGAGATTAAGTGACCAAAAAATAAAGATTCTGGCGTTTACATTTTTATTTTTACGGCGTTCACCATGCGGGTTAAATAATGATATATTGTAATAGTTCAGACTTTTACGGACGCGGCAATACGAATTATGTTTATTTATTTAATTTTTACTATGCTCTAGGGGGAAAATGGGAAAAGGTTTTTTTTTTGAACTTTTAATATATATTTTTTTTTTTACACAAGAAAAAAACTTTATTTAACTCATTTTTACTTTTTTTATTAGTCCCCCTAGGGAACTTCAACCAGCGATCGTTAGATCGCTTGCACGATATACTGCAATACTAATGTATTGCTGTATATCGTGATTCTGACAGGCAACTATTAAGCCCTGCCGGAGGCCCCCAGGCAGCCGTAGCAACCATCGCCCCCCCCCACGCGATTGCGTTGCGTGGGGCGCGATGAGCTGTTAGAGGGGGTCGCCCCCCTCTTTCTAATGATTTAAATGCTGCAGTCTCTGTTGACCGCGGCATTTAACGAGTTAAACGAGCTAGCGGGATCGCACTCGAGCGCGATGCCGCTAGTTACTCTGAGGTGTCGGCTGTAACAAACAGCCGACACCAGCATCGTATGAAGCGGGTTCACTCCGTGAGCCCGCTCCATACTTCCCCTACCCGACTTTGGCGTATGGATACGTCAAATGTCGGGAAGGGGTTAAAAAAGGCTTAGATACATTTCTAGAACAAAAACATATCAGCTCCTATGTCAATGTGTAGAATTTTTGTTTCATCCCTTCCCTTTCCCCATCCCTTGGTTGAACTTGATGGACATTTGTCTTTTTTCAACCGTACTATGTAACTATGTAAGTTGACAATATACAAGTGGCACAACACTTTCCTAATGCAGATGCCTTGAGAAATTGGCAGTAGTCATAACCACCGCTAATCTGACATTGATGGCATAGCCTAGTGATGTTTAACATGAAATAACCTATTTAGTAAATGATATTTGCTGCGGTTTCGCTACAACTGAAGGGTTTGTACCTAGAACTGCCATTATTAAAAAAAATAATCATTATGCTTAATTGTTTCCGCAACTGAAGACAAGGGGGAGGAAAATGCTACATAAATACCACAAAACTGCAAATGCTGTGGTAAGAAAAAAAAACAACAATCATGTCCTAAAAACAATCCCATGACAACTAGTAAAATACTGTAGTGGCAAAATTAATACATGCCCACATGGTGCGGATTTGTTTTTGTTTATTTTTATGAAAACCAGGGGTAAAACCGAAAAACAGACTAAAATGTAAAGGAAAGACCCATACTTCTCTTTTTCAGATTTAATTAATTGTTTTTATTCAATAAAATAAACTGCGTGAACTAAGCACTTCCACATAGCAAGCATAGCTGCATATAAAGACATTCTTACTTTTTGGGAGCAGTCTCATTACCTGATACTTAAGCCAGGAAACAAGCTCTCGTCAACAGCCTTATCATCCAAACGTCGGAAACTATATTGTGGATGGCAACTTGATGCTAAAGGATCTAGATCACAATTCCAGTTAATTTCAATTCCCATTATGCCACCCTAGGGAAATAAGTAATATAAGTAAAGCAGATTTATGTACACATAGTCCAGATAGACATTTTTTGGAGATTTATTACTGCAATTACAACAGATTTCTGCATTCCTCCCAACTTTCAAGTATCGCAAAGTGTCGACAACGGTCTGTCCGGGGATTCCGCTCCTGGAGAAGCCACTGATATCACTGTCCATATATGGACAGTGACTTCAGGGGCTCCCTCTAGAAGCGTATCCCCTGCCAGAGCGTCGGCAATGCTCTGGCCGGGGAATCCACTCCTTGACAGGTGGTTACCTCTAGCGGATTTTGCTCCTGGAGCGAGCCCCTGACGTCACTATTCATATATGGACAGTGACGTCAGGAGCGGAATCCCTGGCCAGAGCATCGGCAATGCTCGGGCCAAGGATTCTATTTCTGGAGGAGCCCCTGGCATCACTTTCTATAAATGGGCAGTGGTGTTGGGGGCTTTGACATGCCGGAATCCCTGGCAAGAGCTTCGGCAACGCTCTGGCCAGGGATTCTGCTCCTGGTGGAGCCACTGACGTCACTGTCCAGACAGGCGTGAAGATGCATCGGGCCTGTCTGTGCCGAGCGGCTCATGGCTGGTTCATACAGAGAATGCTGAAGCAGGAAGCTCACGGTTCCTTGCTTCAGCATTGGACCCAACTACATCTGTTGGGAGGTATGTAATTCTGGTGTAATTTTTTTAAAAAGAATTATTTTCATAGTGACACCAAATGTATTATCCCCCCCAACACACACTTATACAGACACAAACCAAAAGTTACATTCATTATTTGTGTCAGTAAAGGGAAGATGGCCTTTGTTTTTTTCTATTAGAAAACTGGTGGTTAACAGAAGGTATAACTTGACAGTATCATAAACTGTATGCCTCACCAGGCGTGCACCATATCGAGCAATACACTACACTTATCATTATATTGTAGTTATGGTGAAAAAACGTTTGCAGTTAAATCAACATTTAATACAGTTTTGCACATAGTGGCCCACATTTACAAAGCAGTTTAGGCCATTCTTTGAAACAAACGGAACCCAAAAAAGTCTTAAACGCTAACATGCAAAAAATTTGTTGTAAAATTTGCAACTTTTCTTGTCACTTGAAAGTGGTCTCCAAGGAAATGTAGGTTTTTTTCTTATTCTGATTCTGTTAAGGTTTTTTTTTTTAAATATGGCAAGTAATTATGCAGCATATAATGTCATATCAATAGAAGAGCTACGTATTTAAGAAAACAATGAACAGAAACCAGGCAATTCAGTAAGTATAGTTCGGCCAACCATACCTAGCAATAATAAAAAATGGTATAGCAGGCAGTGTACAAGATAATATGCAAATCAAATCAAAACGGCATATAGCCAGGATAAAGAGCCTCATCAACTAGTATGGAACCTAGCAGAAAAATCAAGCTACATAATGCCTGAAAGCTAAAGGGAAGTACTAATAGTAGCAGTAAATCATTATGGAAAACAGAACAGAAATCTAAATCAAATCAATATTTGGTGTGACCACCCTTTGCCTTCTAAACAGCATCAATTCTTTTAGGTACACTTGCACAAAGTCATGTGTTTTGTAGGATTATAGTCAGGTGTATGTTTAACCAATTATACAAAACAGGAGATAATGATCATCATTTTCATATGTAGGCTGAAATACAGTCATTAACTGTAACAGAAACAGCTGTGCAGGAGGCTTAAAACTGGGCAAGGAACAGCCAAACTCTGCTACAAAGGTGAGGTTGTGGAAGACAGTACCTGACTCTACTGTGCGGGTTTTGGAAGATTTCACAGAAGGTCATTAACAATTATGGTTAGATACACATTTTAAAAGTTACAGAATCCACACACTAAACTGGAATGTAAAGTCATAGAGAAAACACTGCAAAAATCGAGCATCTACAGACCTCAATGATGGTATTGTATGATGGATAAGTATCTGCCTGTATTTCTCAGCATTGAGGACACCATTAATCCTCACCAAATCCTCAACTCCATTTGCTGAAATGCAGCCGCAAACTTGCAAGGAGCCTCCACCTTTCTTCACTGCTGCCTGCATACACTCATTGTTACCAGCCCTCAGTGAATAAACTGCCTTCTGTTACAGTCAAATATTTCAAATTTTGACTCATCAGTCTAGATAGAGCACCTGCTGCCATTTTTCTGCACTCCAGTTCCTATGTGTTTGTGCATAGTTAAGTCGCCCAGCTGCAATTCTTTCATGAAGACCACTTCTGACCAGACTTCTCCAAACAATAAATGGACGTCCCTGGGTCCCACTGGTTTCTGCCAGTTATGAACGAATGGCACTGCTGGACATCTTCCGGTTTTTAATGTAAGAAAGAATGATGTGTTTTTGTGTAACACCCATGGCCGCGAGCCGTCAGGATCACTGACCTCTTGACGGCCGCAGCCATGGATCTGTGAGCACTGGCCCGCATTTCCTCCTCAGGAGAAGCCAGCGCACACTTCCGCTTCGCTCTGCTGTGTCCCGTAGGGTGCGCGCGCACGCTAGTGCCTTGAAGACACCTTGCTGATGCAGTATAACGACCTTGTCTCTTGTTGTTTTGATCAATTTTGCCATGGTGTACCTGTAACATGAAACGATCGTCCACAACTTGGCCTTTTTAGCAGAGCTTGGCTGTTTCATACGCAGTTTTAAGCCTCCTACACAGCTGTTTTTGTTACAGTTCATGACTGTGTTTCAACCCATATGAAAATGATGATCATTATCACCTGTTTGGTATAATTGGTTAAACATACACCTCACTATAATCCTACAAAACCCATGACTTTTTACAAGTGTACAAGAATTGATGCTGTTTAGAAGGGAAAGGTTGGTCACACAAAATATTGATTTGATTTAGATTTCTCTTTGATAGGGAAAAATTAAGAAATTAAGCTTTTTACTAATGTATCAATATGGAGAATGCGGACATGTCTTGTAGGAGAACAGAGGCTATACTGAGTCTATTGTGTGAGTTACCCGACAGGAAGTCACAGGAATTCCATCTGTTCAACCAACCATTGTATATAATAAATTAACCTTTATCTTTACCACATTATATTATATAGACATGCACCACTTTGTATATTATAAATTAATATTATCTTACATATATTGTGTAATGTAAACATATGTTATTGTACACTTAGTCTCTCAGTCTCCTGGTACACATGTCACAAATTGGCTAATTAAACTGCTGTAATTAATGATGATGTCAGTTCTGAATAGTAATGTAGAGCTCTGTGTACACACAATAAACCTTCTTAACCTGAAGAAGCTGAATGATGTGAAGTCCTATTGGAGATTGAGAACGTTTTTACACTGCCGTAACACTCTTCTCTTTGTTATTTATTCTATTTTTGAACGCATTCTTACATTGCAGCATTTTTTCACAACTTCCTAAAACTTTTGCACAGTACTGTAGGTATACAGAAAATGTCTTCAATGACAATCAGTGGGAGGCAGAGTCCCCTAGAAATTAGATGAACAGATTCTGTATGGTCTCAGTTAGAGATGAGGTAGTTACAGAGTCAGAAAGACACTTTAAGGTTCTTTCTTCTTAATTGTGAATCTAAGTTTTCCACAGCCAAACACAAATATTGAGGGGGGGGGGGGGCAAAATAGGAAAACACAGTCTGCTGGAGAGCGCCAACATTTCTGGTTGTGGCCTCTTCCACTGAGATTTTTTCCTGCAGCTCCGACACTTTTGTATGTAGGGTTGCTATTCCAGATTGCCATGAGGCGTTTGGCAAGCAAATCCAAGTTGCCTTTACAGGGGGGCAGAGACATTAACTTCTGAAAGATTTGCTCTTCACCTCCTTGGCCAGTAGGTGAAGAATGTAAGAATGTAGGAATAGTAAATTCCGGGAACAAGGTGTTCAGATGGGTGTGCCTGGCTGGGCTTTGAATAGAAGGCTTGCAATTTCTCCTCACTTTCGGAGTCACCAGACAAAGACAGAGAGTCAGGGGAATCGCTAGTCATGTTTAGAATATTGGCTGCGGCATGAGAAGGGTTAATGGATCGGGGTAGTACCTTGTCATCCTGGTGTAGGTTCAGCAAAGAGAGGAGTGGGGCCATGTATTTCCAGAAGCAATACCTTCTCCTGTGGGGTCTGCATGATAGCTGACGACTTGCTCAAAGTTTCATGGTCTCGTGTCGGAACTGCTGCTTCCACCACTAGTCATGTAGTGTGGAAGGGGATCAGTTGGCAAACCTTAGCTGCATGGCCCTTGGTCACTGCCAGATTGCCTGTCTCCTCAGTCTGCCCCCTCTGCTGTGTTTAGGAAGACTGTGTTCACATGTCAGTCAGTCAAAACTCAGAACAAAAGACACAAATTGACCACGACATATGAGCACAGCCTAATACTGATTTCTGTAAACAATTTGAGCTAGCAGGTGACTTTCGTTCTTTAGATTTCATAGAGAATACCAAAGCAAATTGTTAGTTAAAGGGGCTTATGACCAAAAATAGATCCATCAGCATCATATCTAAAGAAAGAATTACTACAGAATTACTAAAAAAACCAACTCCACACTGGGATGATAACATATAGCTTAATTTTTACCAGAATTTTCAATGCAAATTTGTAATTTTAGTAGAATATACCAGAATCGCAACTTGAGAAAAGTTCTCGCCAGCTTCTGTTAAAATGTCACCAAGTCTGAATATGGGGCATCGAGGAGCTGTCACTTTGTTATATTTACAGGTTACATTGTATTCTGGGAGGATGTTCTTTCTAGAATAGAAGCAAAAGAAAGACCTATTAATGTTCATAGAGAGAAATCGGTCAATCAGCAGTAGCAGGGGGAGTCTGCATATCATGAATACATTGGACCCTTCCTTCACAGCGCTAGCCGTGCGCTGCAAGGATTAAACTGAGTTTGACCAAACGCCATCATAAACATAAACAACAAACACAATGTTAAAATCCACGTGCCTGTTCTTGCAGTATGCTGCTCTCATAGAGGACAGAATGAAGTAGCTGTCAGATTGCCTTTAATGACAACAAAGCTATGCAAGATTTTATATATATATATATATATATATATATATATATATATACATATACACATATATATATATATATATATATATATATATATATATATATAAAAAGAATTTATTTATCATTACACACAAACATTAAAGCGGTTTTACCACAAGTGACGTTTATCACCTATTGATAGGATAGGTAATAAATGTCTGATTGCTGGGGGCACCACAACTGAGACCTGCACCATCATTGAATATCCATGGGACTGATGGAGACAGCCGAGTACAGCGCTTATCTGTTTTCAGTCAGCCCCATAGATATTAAATGGAGCTGCAGGATGCATGCTCGACCACCACTCCATTCAATCTCCTCCTTACTGCAGTTGTGCAGTAAGGAGGAACAGGGGCTCAGGACCCACGTTCTAGTGTCCAGTGAGGATCCCAGCGGTGGGGCTCCTAGCGATCAGACAATTTTAACCGATCCTGTAGATAGGTGATGAATGTCAATTGTTAGAGAACCCCTTTAATAAAAAAAAAAAACTGTACTAATTGAATTCATACTATATATACAGTTAGGTCCAGAATTATTTGGACAGTGACACAAGTTTTTAGCTGTTTACCAAAACATATCGAATATACAGTTATATAATCAATATGGGCTTAAATTGCAGACTCTCAGCTTTAATTTGAGGGTATTCACATCCTAATTTAAGGAAGGGTTTAGGAATTACAGCTCTTTAATATGTAGCTGCCTCGATTTTCAAGGGACCAAAGGTAATTGGACAATTATCTCAAAAGCTATTTAATGGGCAGCATGGGCTATTCCCTCGTTAATCCATCATCAATTAAGCAGGTAAAAGGTCTGGAGTTGATTCAAGGTGTGGCATTTGCATTTGGAAGCTTTTGCTGTGAACCCACAACATGAGGTCAAAGGAGCTCTCAATGCAAGTGAAACAGACCATTGTTAGGCTGAAAAAAATGAAGAAATTCATCAGAGAGATAGCACAAATGTTAGGAGTGGCCAAATAAAAAGTTTGTCACATACTTGAAAACTCCAAACTCCAAAAGGCCTGGACGTCCATGGAAGAACAGTGGTGGGAGATCGTAGAATCCTTTCCATGGTTAAGAAAAACCCCTTCACAACATCTACCCAAGTGAAGAACACTCTCCTGAAAGTAGGTGTATCAGTATCTAAGTCTACCATAAAGAGAAGACTCCATGAGAGCAAATCCAGAGGGTTCACCACAAGGTGCAAACCATTAATCAGCCTCAAAAATAGAAAGGCCAGATTAGACTTTGCCAAACAACATGTAAAGAAGCCAGCCCAGTTCTGGAACAGCATGAAACTAAGATCAACCTGTACCAGAATGATGGGAGGAAGAAAGTATGGAGAAGGCTTGGAACGGCTCATGATCCAAAGCACACCACATCCTCTGTAAAACATGGTGGAGGCAGTGTGATGGCATGGGCATGCATGGCTGCCAAGGCACTGGGTCACTAGTGTTTATTGATGATGCGACTGAAGACAGAAGCAGCCGGATGAATTCTGAAGTGTTCAGGGATATAATTTCTGCTCAGATTCAACCAAATGCAGCAAGGTTGATTGGACGTCGCTTCACAGTACAGATGGACAATGACCCAAAACATACTGTGAAAGCAACCCAGGAGTTTTTTTTATGACAAAGAAGTGGAATATTCTGCAATGGCCAAGTCAATCACAAGATCTCAACCCGATCGAGCACGCATTTCACTTGCTTAAGACAAAACTTAAGGCAGAAAGACCCACAAGCAACAACTGAAGAAGCTGCAGTAAAGGCCTGGCAAAGCATCACAAAGGAGGAAACCCAGCGTTTATTGATGTCCATGGGTTCCAGACTTCAGGCAGTCATTGCCTGTAAAGGATTCTCTACAAAGTATTAAAAACAAAACAATTTTATTTATAGTAATGTTAATTTGTCCAATTACTTTTGAGCCCCTGAAATGAGGAGGAGGTGTAGAAAACGGTTGCAATTCCTAAACGTTTCACTGGATATTTTTGTTCAACCCCTTGAATTAAACCTGAAAGTCTACATTTCAATTGCATTTCAGTTGTTTCCAATGTGGTGGCATGCAGAGACCAAATCATGAAGATTGTATCACTGTCCAAATAATTCTGGACCTAACTGTACATGTCATGCTCTTCACACAGCACTCACACATTTGACACATGTCACACATACCCCACTCACACATCGGTCATATGTTGCACACACGTTTCTCACACGTTGGACACATGCCGCACATGTCTCACACCACACATATTGGACACATGCCGCACACACCACCCATACAGTATATTGGACGCATGCCAGATACGTCACATGCATTGGAACATACCAAATATACTAGCTGCACACGCTCCACATATGCACTGGAAGGTACTGCACACAATCCAAACACATTGAACACATGCCACACACACACACTGGACACATGCCACATATATGCCAATCACAAATTAGACACATGCCACACACAACTACTTATATACTGGACACACACTAAACATATTAAACACGTCGCATATACTGGACATGTAATGACAAGGTAGGGAGACAGACAGGTGAGCCCTAATCGACCCGCCACTCAGTCCCTGCCTACTTGCAACGACCCGTCCTAAGCGACGGGGTACAACTGGGCAACGGTCCCTACGCTCAGTAAGTGCAAGACAGACAAAACAGACAGGGGTACACAGAAGCTAGGGAAACGGGGCAGCTGCCCACGGAGACACCGTGAGCAACAAGAGTGGTGAACGAGCCGAGTCAAACCAGGAGTGAGCCAGGTACAAAACGCTGAGCAGGAGAGTGGTCAGAAAGCCAAGGTCAATAACAAGCAGAGGATCAGTAGTACAAGCAGCAGCAGGAAGCCAGGAAACAAGCATAGAAGAATCACAGGCAAAGGAGGAACAGGAAAGGCAGGTATAAATAGACAGTGGGCGGGAACTAGCTCCGTCTGGCCAGGCTGTGATAGGCTCTCCCACTCCTAAGCCTGCCATCCTGAGTGGTGGAAGATGGAGTCAGTCTCACAGACATAGGAGCAGGTGCAGACTGATTGCTCACGGGCGTCGACACAGAACCTGTGTCTGGCAAATCCTTTACAGGACACATGCACAATGCACGCTACTCACAACAATTTGCATATTTTACTCATACTCTGCGCACATATCACTCACACGACACACATATCTCTTACACTACATACATCAGTCAAACACTTCAATACACTTAAAGGCGTATTTCCAATTTGGACAATTATGGCATATCCATAGGAGTTGGGACCTGCACCTATCTCAAGATTGTCAGTCCACCTACCACGTCCCCAGCTGCGGTGTTGACCGCTGGCCACCGCATCCATGTGGGGAATCAGTGCAGTGGGGGACGGGGTTCTGGAAACAGCGAAGCACGCTGAGCTATGCTATTTTTCAATTTGCATAGAAGTAAATGGAAGTTACAGGAACAGCGTAGATCACTGTGCTACGCTGTTTCCATAACTTCCATTTTTGTTTTCATAACACCAGCCACCTTGTCACTGAGTCTCCGCTTGGAAGCAGCGGCCAGCGGTCATCTCACCAGTTGGGGACAGGGTCAAAGGGCCCGCAAACTTGAGATAGGTGCGGGTCCCAGAGCTGAGACCCGCACCTATCAGACATTGTTCATAGGATAAGTCATCAATGTTGGAGATGGAAATACCCCTTTAATACTTACCCGCTTTCTTTTGTATGTAACTTGATACAGACATCTCTGGTTAGCTGATGACAGGAACACAGCACTACTAAGATATGCCTATTCATGTCACCAAGCCCCGCCCCTTTGAAGCGCTAAGCCACACTCCCACCTGCCATGGCTGAAACATAAAATGTAGGAAAACCTTTTCTAAGCTTGCTTCACCCCCCCCCCCCCTTAACCCTTAAAAAAATGACTGTGGGCTAAGTTGGAGTGACCTACTACTGGCTCCTGGGCCCCTCTCCCATCTGTTTTTTCCACTCCTGATAGTAATGTAGTGTCAGATTTTAGGTAAAAACAAATCTTTGAGCACTGCCTATAAAGCACTTTCATTCTGGAAATCAGTTGTAGTCAAACATCACACATTTTACCAATGTCATCTGCTGACACGTATATATGAGTTTAACGAAAAAATTTATTCTTTCCCTCTTTTTTTTTTTTTTTTTTTATCAACTCTTAATTTATATTAAAAGTTTGCAACAAAAACTGCACTGTGTACATCTATCTCACCAAAGGCCTCCTTACACAATTTTTTGTGCATTTAAAAAAAACACCGTAAAATGCTAGAAAAACCTGCTGTTTAGACAAATCGCAGCACAGGTCACACAGGCAGTTACGTTTTTTGTTCAAATTGAAATCTATTATGAGTGAAAAAATGCCCTGAAAAAAGTTACACCTACATCATGCTTCATTTTGAAAAGAAATCCAGAAACAAAAAAATATATTCCCTATTATGTGCAAGAAAACATCTGGCCGTTGCATTACAGCTACTAAAAAAAACAAAACAGATGAAGAAACGCCACAAAAACCTGACCTAGGTGATGTGTGTGAAAACAGACCAAGTAAGGTTCTACATATAAGATAACCTTATCCCTTAATGACACATTTCATGCACATGCCAGTTGAACGGTTATATTTTTTTCCTCTTTTGTGAAAAGAATTACACAGAATAAAATAAAAAAACGTAATTAGTATTAATCATTTATTTTCAATTATATTTCATATACATTTCCTAGAAAGGCAAATTGCATCAAGGCTAATGCTTTGCCTATGGTAGGCGGAGGGGGAGTTATTGTGGTTTTTATTTTTATATGAACACCTTTGAGTGCATTTTTATTTTTTTTAAATAGATCAGTCAGTGTGATTAGTGTAACTTACTAATTCGTTTTTAATTAAAAATTGGTTTTACTTTTGGAGATACAGCTGTTCTGCATTCTCTATACAGAACAGCTGTATCGCTCGCTTTACACGGAATCCATCATTACTGTGGACCTGATGGGTTCAGTGTCGGCATGTCTGCAGGATCCACCTGTAATATATCACATCTAAGTTCAGTACTGGTGGATCAGCGGGACTGACAGATTCAGTAAATACAGAACAGCTGTATCTCCAAAAGTAAAACTAATTTTTAATAAAAACAAATTAATAAGTTACACTAATTACACTGACTAATCTATTTTTTTATTTTTTTTTAAAAAGCCCTCAAGGGTGTATATAGCCTTTAAGAAGTATTTTATATTTTTTGATACATTTTTTAATTATATGTTGCCCTGCTAACATATATATATTACCCCCAATATTTTTGTTACTGCCACTTGCTCTATTATATACATAGCTCTTCTTTATGATGGTTCATATACATTAGATATTTGTAGGTGGATCTCAATTATTTTGACAGGATCAAACAGCAATCTAATGTGTATGGGGACAGATGGGAAGTGGCCTTACAGGGACCAGTTGTGCTGATATAGGAATAGTACAAAATATGTTTGAGCCCAAGGCAGAGATGCTAAAATGCTCTGCATGCAATGCTCCGACAGTCCTGAGCTATGACAGCAGACTCTGATAAGTAATTAAGTCAATTAAATGTTACTGTGCCCTAGGTGGGAGCATAATCTGACTTTCCATGGTCCGATAGAACCTCAAGGTGTACCTAGATGTTTCTATAGTCTAGAAATGCTCTTGACTAGTTCCCCATTGCTATAGTTAAGGAGAACTTGTCAGCTCTTCTGTCTATTTTAGTAAATACGTGCATTCTCTATAAAATAACAATTCTGGATAATCTTTTCTTGTAACTGTGCATCTGTTATTCTTCCTGGAAATATATAAAAACATTTACAACTGGGTGTTACCATTTCCCTTTTCAAAGGGGTGTGTCCCTAAATGCTCTCATACTGTTCAATCAGAGCTCACAGTGTCACACAGCCAATTCTACGGAACTGGTTGTTAAAATAACAGAAGGTTTGCAGGACCGGGTGGAGGCAAAATGCTGACCCGGTCCTCCTTCCCTGGGATTATTTGTATCCGTGTCCATGACAGGAATGTTGGTATGTGATTATTCTTTACTGTGTGCAGCGTGAATTTCTTATTTTATTGAGGGGCACAGTGTGTCAATTTTTTTTCTATGGGGCACAGTGTGTCTAATTATGTATTCGGGGGACACAATGTGGCTAATTATGTACAGTGTGACAATTTTTTGGGGGGGGGGGGCACAGTGTGGCTATTTTTTGGATTGAGGGGCACAATGTGGCTATTTTTTTCTATTCAGTGGCACAGTGTGTGGCTTTATTATAATCAGGAGGCACTGTGTGTGGCACTGCTATTTTTAGGGAGCACAGTTTGTGGAGCTATTACATTCAGGGGGGCACAGCGTGTGGAGCTATTATATTCAAGAGCCGCGGTGTGTAAGTCAATATTATGCTATGGGGATTTGTGGGTATTTGCTGCAAAAGCAAGGCGCCAAAGACATCTGGGCGGAAAACTGCAGAGAAGAGTCGTGGCCAGGAGAAGTCAGTATGACAGTCTAAACCAGATGGAGAAGATAGGTGTCACTGAGTGTTGTTGTTTATTCTGTCCTGACCTTGTCTGATCAATACTGTAGTCACTCATATGTTCTGAAGAATGAAGATGGGTGGCAGCAGTCTTGTTTGTGACACAACAACTCCCAACATACCCGTACCATTGTGAATGCCAAACTGGGAGGTGTCGTTTTATGCGGTACAAACTTCTATGGCAGGGATTAACCTGACTTTGTGGTTGAGCTCTGTACTGCTTGGTTCTGGTATTGTATATATGTTATGTGCTTTGTTCTGGTACACTAAGCTTAATTCTAATTTTTTATTCTGTATCTGAGTCTGTAGGTAAAGAATGAGTGTAATGTAGTGAATGTGTGTATGTATTCATAGTGTGGAAAATATATATTTACATTTTACATATATAGTGTATTTGGAATAATGCAATTATTTTATTTGATTATAGATGTAGGAATTTTCTGTGGCGCGCTATACTGCGGGCACCCTGCACGTCATTTTGTATTCTAGAAATTTGAATCCCACCCGTGTGTAGAGACAACTTATTGGCAAAATAAATTGTAATGCTCAATTGTCAATTTACTCATACATTTCTAGAAGGAATAACAGAGGTATGGGCCGGCACAAATCAGTTACAAAAGAAGATCCTCCAGAATTGTCAATTAATGAGGAATGCAAACATTTACTAAAACAAGACATGTCAGGACATCTGACGGCTCCTCTTTAACATAGTGACATAGAGCATAATTAAAGTGATATTCATGAATATTACATAAAGTAATCCATCTGAAACTGTTAACCTGCTCCGAGACTCAGTCAGTCAAAATCCAGATAAAACCAAGAAATAAAACAGAGAATTGTTAAGTATCTTGTACCAGCTTAAGGGTATGTTCACACGGCCTATTTACGGACGTAATTCGGGCGTTTTTGCCCCGAATTACGTCTGAAAATAGCGCCTCAATAGCGCTGACAAACATCTGCCCATTGAAAGCAATGGGCAGACGTTTGTCTGTTCACACGAGGCGTATATTTACGCGCCGCTGTCAAATGACGGCGCGTAAATAGACGCCCGCGTAGAAGAAGTGACCTGTCACTTCTTTGGCCGTAATTGGAGCCGCTATTCATTGACTCCAATGAATAGCAGCGCTAATTACGGCCGTAATTGAGGCGGCGTTCAAGCGCCTGCACATGCCGGTACGGCTGAAATTACGGGGATGTTTTCAGGCTGAAACATCCCCGTAATTTCAGCCGTTACGGACCCCCGCCGTGTGAACATACCCTAACTCGTATTCCCTTTGCTTACTTTGACTTACCTTGTATAACCAAATGCAGCAAAGTGGATTGTGTTCTTTATCAAAACGGTGAAATTTTCTGCACTTGCTAAAATGGCAGGTCTAAAAGTGAGCAAATATGACATTATTGTACATAAATGAGTAACATTACAATGGTTACATGTTAAAGTGTTTTAGAGCCCACAAAAAATTGAAAGTGTAAAATATATTTCCATTGTGTGTCAAGAAATTTAAGGCCACGTTCAGATGTGAAAGAAAATTTCCGCTGCAGATTTTGCTGCAAATTCGTGGCAGTTACGCAAGCAAGCTGCAGAAAATTTGCATATTTGACATTTAATTCAGACTTGGCAGATATTACAGAGGACTTCCCACAAATTTCAGCCTTTGCATTACAAAGGCTGAAATCCGCAGTGAAAATCCGCTGCTTCTCCGCAACACACTGTGCATACTGCGGAGTGTAAATTCCGCACCGCAGGCTAAATTACGCACTGTTATTGTCCGCAACATCTGAACTAAGTTACCTAAAATGGTATAGAAACCAAAGGAAAGAAAAGGCTGATGCGGACTGAACGAGGTATTAGGGCATGTCTGAACCTGCCCTAATACCAGATTTGTGAATGGCCGGCAGCCCCATGATAAAAAACAGCTAACAATACTAAATCAAGCTAAATTTGTGAATCTGAGTTCCTGATACCATTTTTTTTAGTCGGCTACAACCATACAAAAAACTAAAAATCGAAACGTGGCTTACATGGAAACATATTTCCCCCAATATTATTTATTTTTCTAATGGAAAATCATTTGCATTGTGGTAAAGTATAATTAATTTGGTTTAACAGGTTCTCAAAGCAAAAATAAACAAATTATTTGACCTATTAGGCTGGGTTCCCATGTTGCATAAACTCTGTTTAATTTCCGCAACAGAATTCTGTGTCGAAATTCCTCAGCATTTACAATAGCAGCAAAGTGGATCAGATTTAAATAATCTCATCGCTAAGCTGCAGAAAACCCCGCTGCAAAAATGCTAATAAATTGACCTGCGGTGCGGAATTTAAATCTGCAGCATGTCAATTTATGCTGCGTTTTCGAAGCTTTTCTGTTGCAGGTTTTCCCCATTGAATTCAATAGGGATGCAAAACGCACAGCAGAAAGCCAAGTGTTGCAACTTTTGCAGCAGAATCGCAGCTATTCCGCAGAAAAAATTGCAACACAGAAAAAAATAATTAATTCATACTTACCCAGAACTACTTGATTCCTCCAGTCCGGCCCCCTGGGATGACGTTTTATCCCATGTGACCGCTGCAGTCAATCACAGGCTGAAGTGGTCATATGTAGCATCTTATGTAGCTGTAGCATCATCCAGGAAGTCCGGACCGGACAGCCACTGAGGGACGTGTAATAATGACAATGGCATAGGTAAATATGGGTGTTTTTTAAATTATTTCTATGCTGCTTGGCGCAGCGGAAATTCCGGCCGGTGCAGATTTTTGGACAGAATCTGCTGCGGGTTCCAGGTCGGATACGCTGCGTGGTTTTTACGCCACTTATCCATACATATTACAGTATGTTCACATGCGGCAGATTTGTTACAGGAATTTCTGGGACTGTGCCATTTATCTGATTCAGATGTAGGGAACAGATTTGAAGTCGTAGAAATATTTGTAACAAATGGGCAGCACATGAACATACCCTAAAATGTGTATTTTGCAATTCCACATAAAACGTATGTAGTAACTCTATACACTATACATAATTCCCTTGGTCTCCCATGCGCCTACACCTCCAGTTATACAGTTTAATGTGTAGTGTAGTGGCAGTTGCAAGTGTTAGGGTATGTGCACACACACTAATTACGTCCGTAATTGACGGACGTATTTCGGCCGCAAGTCCCGGACCGAACACACTGCAGGGAGCCGGGCTCCTAGCATCATAGTGATGTACGATGCTAGGAGTCCCTGCCTCTCCGTGGAACTACTGTCCCGTACTGAAAACATGATTACAGTACGGGACAGTTGTCCTGCAGAGAGGCAGGGACTCCTAGCGTCGTACATAACTATGATGCTAGGAGCCCGGCTCCCTGCACTGAGTTCGGTCCGGGACTTCCGGCCGAAATACGTCCGTCCATTACGGACGTTAATGTGCTCGTGTGAACCCAGCCTTACAGATCATGAGAAGTTGATTTGAGGAACTTGTGAGTAAACCAGAGAGTCTCACTTCCATTATTGTGTAAGTTAACACCTTAAATGCAATGTTAATTTCAGAGAGAAAATACCATATGAATACACAGAGGCATTACATAGGATCTGCATTCTAGGGCATGGCCCCACGTGGCGTATTTCTTCCGCAACTGTCCGCATCAGCAACTGTCCACACACGTAGTCACCCGTAATTATGGGAGCCCCATTGACTTCCTCAGTCTGGCTGTAGACCTAGAAATACACATAGGTCCAGCCAGAATGAAGAAATGTCATGTTAAAAAACCAATATGCTCCGCAGCACACATAACCATGTACATTAAATCTGTGGACTTCATTGCGGAATTTTGAATCTCCATTGAAGTCAATGGAGAACTTCCGCAATGAGTCCGCAACCAGTCCGCTACAGGTCCGCAACATCCATTGTATGCTGCGGACACCAAATTACGCACCGCAGCCTATGCTCCGCAGTGGAATTTTCCTCATCGTCTAAACGAACCCTACTAAAAAGAAGTGGAAGGCAATGGAGAAACGGGTCCGCTGCGGATTAACGCTGCGGAGTGTCCGCAGCGGAATACCAGAGCAATTCTGCCACATGGGGCCTTGCCCTAAGTTTTGGTTCAAATACTGATTTTGTACTTGAGAAAAGCTCAAAGGATGTAAAAAAATAAAAATAAAAACTTACAGAAAGTTACATAAGAAAAATGTTAATTTGCGGACATTATATAAGGCTAAAAAAATCATCCTACAGACTCAAAGGGGGGAATTTATTAACTTTTCTATGCTAGTTTTCTGGCGTAGAAGAGTCGCAAATGACACTAAATGCGCATATTGTAAAAAAAAAGTGACATTTGTACCGTTTCCGCTGTTCACGCCACTGTGGCCACCCTGGAAACTGGCGTAAATTTTATCGCAAATCTATTAAGATTTCACATTTTGGCGCACTGACAGCCAGAGATGTGCCTAATTTATTAAGAGACATGCACCTCTTAATAAATTAGGCACATCTTACTTTAACTCTCTTTATATTAAAACTAGCGTATGAAACGACAGTCTTAATAAAATTCCCCTGTATGTGTCGAGTGTGAAGCGATCCAAATCTACTGCACAGTTGGCCATGAAATTCTCAATTCCTTGTGGCTTCCATGCTATCCAGCATCAGACTGCATGCTCCTAAACAAAAGTCTGCATCCCTTCTACAAACTATAGACTGTCTATTATCTGCTCACAGATACTGATGGCAACCACTGGGCATCTGAAAGGTGACTGGCAGAAATGCAGTATTTTTTGTTTGTTTCTGCAACTAACACGAGCATTCCCAATAACACCAAAATATAAGGGAATGGGTATAAAGGCAATTCCATAAAATATTGTGTAAAGTACATCCAAAACTACAAATTTATACATCCAAATATATACCTAAAGGGGTTTTAAGGATATAAATAAAGGGTCTGCTTTCTACCAGAAGTAATGCCACTTTTGTGCATGAGCTGTGTCTAGTATTGCGGCTAATCCCTATTAAAGTGAATGGGGCTAAACTGCAATACCAGACACAGCCCATGGACAAGAGTGGCGCTGTTTCTAGAAAAATAGACACTTTTTCTAATCCTGGACAACCCTTTTAAAACTGTCTCTAAGCAACTATAGCTTGAACAATAGGATGATGTGGCTAAAAAAATTAAGTGTCAATCTAAAATAACTTTGCGACTGCATACTGGCTGTACAATGTCCACAATAATGTCACCAGTAGTCACTCACTACCTTTGTTCATACAAAAGGAAAAATGATGTATCAGTATGGCAGTCCATGCACATTCACTTCTTCCTAAGATGTTTCTTCCAGTAACGTTTGATCTTTATAAGGAAACAAAATTCAAATGTCCCTCTGGTGTACTGGAATAAATGTCAGGAAAAAAATAGTGCAGGACACCTCTACTGTTTAGATTAAATTAATTCTATTCTATATACTCACAATTTAGTGAGGGGGGGGGCAGTATAGATCAAACGTTACGGCAGGAAACATCAAGCATGAACTACCATACTGATACACTATTATAGATAATAGACTACTGGTGACTTTATTGTGGACATCATGGATCCAGTGTGCAGCCTCAGAGTTATTTTAGATAGATTGCATAGAGGAACTGTGGACTTTTCCTTCTCTTGCATAGCTCCTCTGGATTTCGGAATTCAGCTGATCTGTGTTTTATGTGCACATATTAGGGAAATGTATCGAACACTCTACTCTTGTTTTCTGGCATAGAAAAGTCGCAATTTGCGCAAATATTTCGACTTTCGTATTTTTTAGTGGGAGTGGGCGTGGCCACTCACGGCCCAACAAATTCATTATAGTTTACGCTAGAAATTATAGCGTAAATTATAGTGGAATTATACTCCAATTTATAGCTGGCGTAGATTTCCCTTTCTAACGTACGGATAGCCAGAGATGCGCCTCTTAGTAAATTGGGTGCACTTAGTTCCAGTGCTCTTTATATTAAGACTGTGTAATGTCCGTGGCTGCGGGCTGTCAGCTCCAATCCCCTCCTGACAGCCGCAGCCACGAGTCGGCAAGCGCTGGCCCCAGCCTCCTCCTCAGGAGACGCCTGTGCTCGCTACCCTCAAGATCTCCAACTCCTTCCATGTCTCCCTCCTGAAGCCGGTGGTTCTGAAACGCTACACCAAGACTCCTAGCCCTGTGGTTGCCTCCAGCGGCCCTTCAGACACCTTTGAGTTTCAGGAGATACAGGACACCAAAAAAGTGAGAGGAAAGACCTTTTATTTGGTGGATTGGAGGGGGTTTGGTCCTGAAGAAAGGTCTTGGGTGCCAGAGGAGAACCTCAATGCTCCTGATCTTCTGAAGAAGTTTCTCTCTCGCTCTGGTCCCAAGAAGAGGGGGCGTAAGAGGGGGGGATACTGTAATGTCCGTGACTGCGGGCTGTCAGCTCCAATCCCCACCTGACAGCCCAAGCCTCCTCCTCAGGATACCATCCTGGTCGAGCACAGTGCTGTGCCAAAGTCGTGTCGTGCTGTGCTGTATTCCACGTCTGACCTGCTTCTCCCCGCCTGACGTCTACCTGCTGCCTAGTCCTAGCCGAGCATGCCCTGCTGCTGTCTGAGCTGCCACAGGTACCTATATGAACTATAGACTTTCACCTGCGCCCTGTTGGCCAGCTGCCAAGGCGGTATGGACCAGTGGGTCCACAGACCCTTCGTGACAGACTGGCGTATGCAATGTCAGTCTTAAACAATCTGTCCCATTGTTTTGCCTTTCAAATACTGAAGTGGCATCAATTTCACACTCAAGTAGGCGTCAAGAATCTCAGCCCCTATGCCACTAATCTGATGTTCTATGTATTTATTGTATGGTGACTCAAAGCATTGACATGAAAATAAGTAAATCACAATGTCTTATTGAGTAGAATATATTTTTTCATCAGTTTTCTTTCCTGTTGGCTCACAAAATCACTCCTTTGTGAAGAACAAATGACGTGCACATTGATATCTGCTGGGCAGACCATGGAGGCACACAAGTTCACAACTACAGCAACTTGAACTAAGTACATCTTCTAGTCTAGTGGGTTTTACAGGGACTTTAAAGGGACATGAAGAACAAAGACGAGTAATAATAATAATGTTATCATTTGATTAGAAAAATCTATGTGGAGATATTGTAGCTTCCAGATATTAATCTTAAACTACATAATGTATTCTATGATCCGTCTATGCTAAAACATGTAAACAGAGAATGCTGGCATTTCATTATATCATAGAGACAGAGATGTCATTGTCAGAAGACCTTCCTTTAGTTATATCAATGCAGTATACACAATGTACTATTGTAAGAGCATTGCAGCTAGTGGTGAAGCCTATAATATAGCTAAAATGTCAACTTTATTATTAGAATCTGAGGCAAAGAGAAGAGGATTAAAGTGGAGGACTTACTCTGGAGTGCTCTTGGACTCCACAGGGCACCATGCTTTGACTTGACACGTCTTGTAAGTTGAGTTGTACTGTACACATATGCCGGTTTGAATCCCTAGAACATACATATTAACAGTTTTATATTTCCTGCACATCCGTATGATGCGATTTCAGACAAAGTCAATAAAACAACTGTATTTATAATAAAATCATTCTTTCTATTTGCCAAACAAAACCTTTTCCCCTTACAAAGAAAAAAAAAAAAAAAAAACAACAAAAAAAAGACACATAATTGGTATCGCTGCATCCGTAATGATCCAATCTAATACTGTTATGTTATTTATCCCACATGGTGAACGTCATAAAAAAAATCAATAGCAGAATTGTTGTCTTTTATTCATCCAGCCTCTGGCAAAACGGAATAAAAAGCGATAAAACAAGTGTAAAGGATCTGCCAGGCACAGCTTCTGTGTCAACGCCCATAGGTAATCAGTCTGCACCTGCTTCTATGTCTGAGAGACCGACTCCATCTTCCACCACTCAGGATGGCAGGCTTAGGAGTGGGAGAGCCTATCGCAGCCTGGCCAGACGGAGCTAGCTCCCGCCCTCTGTCTATTTGTACCTGCCTTTCCTGTTCCTCCTGGCTTGTGATTATGTAATGATGGGGATAGGGAAACAGACAAGTGAGATCTAATCTACCCGCCACTCAGTCCCTGCCTACTTGCAACGACCCGCCCTAGGCGACGGGGTACAACTGGGCGACGGTCCCTACACTCAATAGGTGCACGACAGACAAACAGACAAGGGTACAAAGAAGCAAGGGAAATGGGGAAGTTGCCCACGTAAAACCGTGAGCAACAAGCGAAGTGAACGAGCCGAGTCAAACCAGGAGATGAGCGAGGTACAAATACGCAGAGCAGAAGATTGGTCAGAAAAGCCAAGGTCAATCACAAGCAGAGGATAAATAGTACAAGAAGCTGCAGTAGGGCCAGGAAACCAAACGAGAAGAATCACAAACAAGGAGGAACAGGAAAGGCAGGTACAAATAGACAGAGGGCGGGAGCTAGCTCCATCTGGCCAGGCTGCGATAGGCTCTCCCACTCCTAAGCCTGCCATCCTGAGTGGTGGAAGATGGAGTCAGTCTCACAGACATAGAAGCAGGTGCAGACTGATTACCTATGGGCGTTGACACAGAAGCTGTGCCTGGCAGATCCTTTACAACAAGTTGAATGTACACCAAAATGGAACCAATACAAACTACAACTTGTCCCACAAAAAAATAAGCCCTCATATAGCTCTGTCTACAGAAAAATAAAATGCTATGGGTCTTGGAATGCGGTGAACATAAATAAATAAATTTTTTTCAAAAGTCATTTTCACTATGCAAAAGTAGTAAAACATAGAAAACTAGATAAATTTGGTATGGCCATAATCGTATCAACCCATGGAATAAAGTTATCATGTTATTTATACCGCACGTTGAACACCGTAAAAAGAAAACCCAAAAAACACTGCTGGTATTGCGGTTTTCTTTCAAACCCCCCCCCCCCAAAAAAAAATAATAAAGGCCTGGTAGACGGCTGCGTTGACTCTGGACTTGATATAACACAGTGGTCCCACACCAGCAGATGACATGGCCCCAAAACCATCACTGACTGTGGAAACTTCACACTGGATCGCAAGCAACTTGGATTGGCGCCTCTCCACTCGTCCTCCAGACACTGGGACCTTGATTGCCAAATGAAATGCAAAATTTACTTTCATCTGAAAACAGGACTTTGGACACTGAGCAACAGTTTTGATCCACTGTGTTATATCAAGTCCAGACATATAAATATACACTACCGTTCAAAAGTTTTGGGTCACCCAGACAATTTTGTGTTTTCCATGAAAACTCACACTTATATTTATCAAATGAGTTGCAAAATGACTAGAAAATATAGTCAAGACATTGACAAGGTTAGAAATAATGATTTTTATTTGAAATAATAATTTTCTCCTTCAAACTTTGCTTTCGTCAAAGAATGCTCCATTTGCAGCAATTACAGCATTGCAGACCATTGGCATTCTAGCTGTTAATTTGCTGAGGTAATCGGGAGAAATTTCACCACATGCTTCTAGAAGCCCCTCCCACAAGTTGGATTGTCTTGATGGGCACTTCTTGCGTACCATACGGTCAAGCTGCTCCCACAACAGCTCTATGGGGTTGAGATCTGGTGACTGCGCTGGCCACTCCATTACAGATAGAATACCAGCTGCCTGCTTCTTCCCTAAATAGTTCTTGCATAATTTGGAGGTGTGCTTTGTGTCATTGTCCTGTTGTAGAATGAAATTGGCATTGCAAAATGGAATGATAGCCTTCCTTATTCAAAATCCCTTTTACAAATCTCCCACTTTACCAGCACCAAAGCAACCCCAGACCATCACATTACCTCCACCATGCTTGACAGATGGCGTCAGGCACTCTTCCAGCATCTTTTCAGTTGTTCTGCGTCTCACAAATGTTCTTCTGTGTGATCCAAACACCTCAAACTTTGATTCGTCTGTCCATAACACTTTTTTCCAATCTTCCTCTGTCCAATGTCTGTGTGCTTTTGCCCATATTAATCTTTTCCTTTTATTAGCCAGTCTCAGATATGGCTTTTTTTTTGCCACTCTGTCCTGAAGGCCAGCATCCCGGAGTCGCCTCTTCACTGTAGACGTTGACACTGGCATTTTGTGGGTACTATTTAATGAAGCTGCCAGTTGAGGACCTGTGAGGCGTCTATTTCTCAAACTAGAGACTCTAATGTACTTGTCTTGTTGCTCAGTTGTGCAGCGGGGCCTCCCACTTCTCTTTCTACTCTGGTTAGAGCCTGTTTGTGCTGTCCTCTGAAGGGAGTAGTACACACCGTTGAATGAAATCTTCAGTTTCTTGGCAATTTCTTGCATGGAATAGCCTTTATTTCTAAGAACAAGAATAGACTGTCGAGTTTCACATGAAAGCTCTCTTTTTCTAGCCATTTTGAGAGTTTAATCGAACCCACAAATGTAATGCTCCAGATTCTCAACTAGCTCAAAGGAAGGTCAGTTTTATAGCTCCTCTAAACAGCAAAACTGTTTACAGCGGTGCTAACATAATTGCACAAGGGTTTTCAATTGTTTTCTAATCATCCATTAGCCTTCTAACACAGTTAGCAAACACAATGTACCATTAGAACACTGGAGTGATGGTTGCTGGAAATGGGCCTCTCTACACCTATGTAGATATTGCATTAAAAATCAGACGTTTGCAGCTAGAATAGTCATTTAGCACATTAACAATGTATAGAGTGTATTTCTGATTAATTTAATGTTATCTTCATTGAAAAAAACTGTGCTTTTCTTTCAAAAATAAGGAAATTTCTAAGTGACCCTAAACTTTTGAACGGTAGTGTATATATATATATATATATATATATATATATATATATACACTGTATATATATACACAGTGAAGGAAATAAGTATTTGATCCCTTGCTGATTTTGTAAGTTTGCCCACTGTCAAAGACATGAACAGTCTAGAATTTTTAGGCAAGGTTAATTTTACCAGTGAGAGATAGATTATATTTTAAAAAAAAAACAGAAAATCACATTGTCAAAATTATATATATTTATTTGCATTGTGCACAGAGAAATAAGTATTTGATCCCTTAATACTTTTTTTTTAATTTTTTTTTTATTCAATACAATATAAAATTCCATACAAGTAAGGAATAAAGAAAATACAATTATGCACATTTTTACATTTTCCCCCTACTCCCACCCCCTCTCAAGACCGATCTTGGTAAAAGAAAACAAAAAACAAAAACTTACCACTCCCCCCAATAGGTTTTACAGTGTTTGCCTTGATTATAGATTTTCTCATATTTCATTATAATTTTTACATTATTTACCCAAGCATTAAACTCCGGTAGGGAGCTAGATATCCACTTTCTAACTATTAGTAATTTTGCAATAAATAATAGTTTTATTAATCCACATTTTTTTTCCTTAGAAATTTTTAATTTGGAATCATCACCCAGCAATACCAGCTGAGGTTGAAACACTATATCTGAATCTATTTTTTCCAAAATGTTTTTAAAAATTCTATCCCAGTAATCAGCAATCTTAATACAATTCCATAACATGTGCAAATAGTTTGCTTCCGCTGCACCACATCTGGGGCAGTTAGAAGCTTTATTAATCGAGAACTTACTCAAAAGGATCAAATTGAACTGAATAAGCTGATGGTTCATGCTTATCGATACTTTAGAAATATTTTGAAATATTATGTTCCAATCAAGAACACAATCGTTATTCAATTCCTTCTCCCATTTTATAACACAATAAAATTTTATTTTCCTTGACTTTATTTCCATCAGGGATTTATACAACCTGGAGAGAGGTTTTTTTTCACATTTGTATTTTCTCAGTTTTTTGTAAAAGTCATCCATATGGTCTTTATTGAGAGGGTTGCCATCTTTAAATTTATCAAATGCGTGCTTTAATTGGATATAGGAGAATCTTTCCTTCTCCGTCAAGTCAAAATCAACTGATCCCATGTTTTGATTTTTCCTTCTTCCATTATATCTAATACATATCTAATCCCTCTAAGTTTTAACAATGGTAACTCTGGGATAGCCTTACATTCTTCTATATTAAGATTGTGCCATAACGGGGAAAAGGATAAAAAACCATTTCGACTAGTCATATTTCTTAAACTATTCCAGCATTCATGCAGGAGTTGTGCTGTCAACACGTTTTCCATAACTCCAGATTTTAATTGACCAGATTCTAACACCTCATAAATATCTGAAAAACGGCCTTTAATGTTAGTGATCAACCATTGTAAGAACTCGGCCTTATCCCATTCTTGTATGTATTGTAATTGTGCTGCTAAGTAATATACTCGAATATCTGGAAATGCTAGTCCTCCTTGTTCTCTTGAAGGACATAAGTAGTCTAGCTTAATCCGAACTCTCTTCCTTCCCCAAATCAGGTTATTAAAGATAGTTATGATTTTCTTAAAATATTTATCTTGTATCCACACCGGGGTAACCCCAAAAACACATAAAAGTTTGGGGATTAGAACTGTTTTAATCAAGACAATTTTATCGGCTTTTGATATTGGCAATTCGTTCCATATTCTTATTTTTTTTTCCATTTCGTTTATAAGGGGGAGCAAATTATAATCAAAAAATTCTTTTATATTATCTGAAATTTCTATACCCAAATATCTAAAGCTTTCTCCTGGATATATGATTCGAATTTTTGTTTGTAGTACTAAATCTAGTGGCATTAATATGGATTTTTCCCAATTGATCTTTAGACCAGAATAGAATCCAAATCTTTGAATAGTAGATATAACATAATCCAATTTTTCTTCCGGGTTCGTCAAAAAAAATAAAAGGTCGTCAGCATATAAGATCATTTTATCCTCTTCCCCCCTAGCTCCAAAACCCACAATATTTCCATCCTCTCTGATCAAACAGGCGAGAGGTTCCATTGCCAATGCAAAGAGTAGGGGAGAAAGAGGACTTAATCCCTTAATACTTGGTGGCAAAACCCTTGTTGGCAAGCACAGCAGTCAGACGTTTTTTGTAGTTGATGATGAGGTTTGCACACATGTAAGATGGAATTTTGGCCCACTCCTCTTTGCAGATCATCTGTAAATCATTAAGATTTCGAGGCTGTCGCTTGGCAACTCGGATCTTCAGCTCCCTCCATAAGTTTTCGATGGGATTAAGGTCTGGAGACTGGCTAGGCCACTACATGACCTTAATGTGCTTCTTTTTGAGCCACTCCTTTGTTGCCTTGGCTGTATGTTTCCGGTCATTGTTGTGCTGGAAGACCCAGCCACGAGCCATTTTTAATATCCTGGTGGAGGGAAGGAGGTTGTCACTCAGGATTTGACGGTACATGGCTCCATCCATTCTCCCATTGATGCGTTGAAGTAGTCCTGTGCCCTTAGCAGAGAAACACCCCCAAAACATAATGTTTCCACCTCCATGCTTGACAGTGAGGATGGTGTTCTTTGGGTCATAGCATTTCTCTTCCTTCAAACACGGCGAGTTCAGTTAATGCCAAAGACCTCAATTTTAGTCTCATCTGACCACAGCACCTTCTCCCAATCACTCTCAGAATCATCCAGATGTTCATTTGCAAACTTCAGACGGGCCTGTACATGTGCCTTCTTGAGCAGGGGGACCTTGCGGGCACTGCAGGATTTTAATCCATTACGGCGTAATGTGTTACCAATGGTTTTCTTGGTGACTGTGGTCCCAGCTGCCTTGAGATCATTAACAAGTTCCCCCCGTGTAGTTTTCGGCTGAGCTCTCACCTTCCTCAGGATCAAGGATACCCCACGAGGTGAGATTTTGCATGGAGCCCCAGATCGATGTCGATTGACAGTCATTTTGTATGTCTTGCATTTTCTTACTATTGCACCAACAGTTGTCTCCTTCTCACCCAGCGTCTTACTTATGGTTTTGTAGCCCATTCCAGCCTTGTGCAGGTCTATGATCTTGTCCCTGACATCCTTAGAAAGCTCTCTGGTCTTGCCCATGTTGTAGAGGTTAGAGTCAGACTGATTAATTGAGTCTGTGGACAGGAGTCTTTTATACAGGCGACCATTTAAGACAGCTGTCTTTAATGCAGGCACCAAGTTGATTTGGAGCGTGTAACTGGTCTGGAGGAGGCTGAACTCTTAATGGTTGGTAGGGGATCAAATACCTATTTCTCTGTGCACAATGCAAATAAATATATATAATTTTGACTATGTGATTTTCTTTTTTTTTTTATATTTATATAATCTATCTCTCATCTCTCACTGGTAAAATTAACCTAGCCTAAAAATTCTAGACTGTTCATGACTTTGACAGTGGGCAAACTTACAAAATCATCAGGGGATCAAATACTTATTTCCTTCACTGTATATATATATATATATATATACACACACACACACACACACACACACACACACACACACGCATACATACACACACTAGTACATCTATCTATCTATCTATCTATCTATCTATCTATCTATCTATCTATCTATCTATCTATCTATCTATCTATCTATCGAAACTGGTTTATTCATCCATGTGGAAGATAGCTACGTTTCAGTCCCCCCACAGAACCTTTTTCAAGCATAGTGATATACAAAAAAAGCCCGGGTTTTTATACACACATGTGGCAATTACAACAATACTTGTGTTAAAATACAAATAATCAAATATCTCTTAGAGTGTATCAAGATACATACATCTAAAATATACATAGTATGCAATATAACAGTGTTTATAGTACAAAAAAATACTTCTGATAATAAAATAGTGTATAATGGGATAAAAATATCATATACATTCAATAAGCAAATATGCAAATTGTTTCAAAGTGGAGGAGGAATAGAGCCACTCACCAATTTCAAAACAGTAGCCACATATACAATGTAATAATTACTCTACGAACAATTGTATAGCATCTTCAATAATTGAATGCGCATTCGTCAAGTTTAATGTATCAAGATGCAAAGGCCCGCCAGGGAGCCAATGGGAAAAAGCGTCCCCTGTTGCTAAGGCTACCTGCTTCATAGGCCAATGGGAGATAAGCATCTCCCGTCATCCAGACAACCATGACGTTGTATTGAACTTGCAGCTGCGTACTGATAACACTTCACGGATTCCGGAACTTAACAAGGATAAGCCATCATATAAATAGTTCTACGAATTACGTATATTATCAACAAAGTAAACTGACTGAATTACAGGCCACGCACAACAATTTACATTGCAAACAGGAGGAATCACTATATAAAGTGACTCAAATATCTCCATAAAAGAGCAATGCGCCTGTACATAAAAAAATATATATATATTAGTTCGGGACCGGGTCAATGTAATCCAACATGTATCATGCAGACTGTATTCAGAGCTCCATGCCAATAAGACACACCATCTACACTTTCGTGCGGTAGGTGCATTCTAATAGCATAACGGTCCAAATTAGATGTAGAAAATCAGGCAATTTTTAAAGGAATATCCTTATATATCAGAATGTCCCATAAAGAATTGTGTTTAGGCCCATTAGTATAAAAAACATATATATACACTACAGTTCAAAAGTTTAGGGTCACTTAGAAATTTCCTTATTTTTGAAAGAAAAGCAAAGTTTTTTTCAATGAAGATAACATTAAATTAATCAGAAATACACTCTACATTGTTAATGTGCTAAATGACTATTCTAGCTGCAAACATCTGGTTTTTAATGCAATATCTACATAGGTGTATAGAGGCCCATTTCCAGCAACCATCACTCCAGTGTTCTAATGGTACATTGTGTTTGCTAACTGTGTTAGAAGGCTAATAGATGATTAGATAACACTTGAAAACCCTTGTGCAATTATGTTAGCACCGCTGTAAACATGATAAAACTGACCTTCCTTTGAGCTAGTTGAGAATCTGAAGCATTACATTTGTGGGTTCGATTAAACTCTGAAAATGGCTAGAAAAAGAGAGCTTTCATGTGAAACTCGACAGTCTATTCTTGTTCTTAGAAATGAAGGCTATTCCATGCGAGAAATTGCCAAGAAACTGAAGATTTCCTACAACGGTGTGTACTACTCCCTTCAGAGGACAGCACACACAGGCTCTAACCAGAGTAGAAAGAGAAGTGGGAGGCCCCGCTGCACAACTGAGCAACAAGACAAGTACATTAGAGTCTCTAGTTTGAGAAATAGACGCCTCACAGGTCCTCAACTGGCAGCTTCATTAAATAGTACCCGCAAAACGCCAGTGTCAAAGTCTACAGTGAAGAGGCGACTCCGGGATGCTGGCCTTCAGGGCAGAGTGGCAAAGGAAAAGCCATATCTGAGACTGGCTAATAAAAGGAAAAGATTAATATGGGCAAAAGCACACAGACATTAGACAGAGGAAGATTGGAAAAAAGTGTTATGGACAGACGAATCGAAGTTTGAGGTGTTTGGATCACACAGAAGAACATTTGTGAGACGCAGAACAACTGAAAAGATGCTGGAAGGGTGCCTGACGCCATCTGTCAAGCATGGTGGAGGTAATGTGATAGTCTGGGGATGCTTTGGTGCTGGTAAAGTGGGAGATTTGTACAAGGTAAAAGGGATTTTGAATAAGGAAGGCTATCACTCCATTTTGCAACGCCATGCCATACCCTGTGGGCAGCGCTTGATTGGAGCCAATTTCATCCTACAACAGGACAATGACCCAAAGCACACCTCTAAATTATGCAAGAACTATTTAGGGAAGAAGCAGGCAGCTGGTATTCTATCTGTAATGGAGTGGCCAGCGCAGTCACCAGATCTCAACCCCATAGAGCTGTTGTGGGAGCAGCTTGACCGTATGGTACGCAAGAAGTGCCCATCAAGCCAATCCAACTTGTGAGAGGGGCTTCTGGAAGCATGTGGTGAAATTTCTCCCGATTACCTCAGCAAATTAACAGCTAGTATGCCAAAGGTCTGCAATGCTGTAATTGCTGCAAATGGAACATTCTTTAACGAAAGCAAAGTTTGAAGGAGAAAATTATTATTTCAAATAAAAATCATTATTTCTAACCTTGTCAATGTCTTGACTATATTTCCTAGTCATTTTGCAACTCATTTGATAAATATAAGTGTGAGTTTTCATGGAAAACACAAAATTGTCTGGGTGACCCAAAACTTTTGAACGGTAGTATATATATATATATATATATATATATATATATATATATATATATATATATATATACGTACATACATGCATACATACATGGCTTCAAACTATATATCGATATCATAAGCTGTTATTAATGGAAGTCAAGATTTGTGAATAGAACATAACAAAGAAATCCAATATGAAACTGTTCAAATGCTGGGAGTTATGAATATGACCATGTGCTGACAAGTTGGGTGTAGTTAAGATTATGTTGGAACAGGAGAATGCGGTTATAAGGAAGGGGAGTAGGAGAATGAGTGTTTTAGGAGCAGGACATGTACATAAAGTACAGAATAATATTGTCATAAATGAATTTACTTACCCAAGTAAGAACTCCACTTTTTTAAAACATCCTCATTTGGTTAAGCATAAACAGATAACAATGCTTTCTTAAAAAAGTTTGGTACATCACATCTCTTTTAGCTGTGCCAATTGGCTTTGCAAAGGTGTTTATACTGTATATGCTAAGCCAAATTCAAAGCTACTTGTCTTCTTGTGAAGACAGTCCCTTTCCATGTGTCCTATATGCCGACTTTGGACACCCTCTACCAGCTGTATTACATTACTTGGTTGCCATTTATTTGAATGGCTGGTATGTGTAACTACAACCCAGAGATAACAGCTGATCGCTGGGGATTTGTGAGATAAATCCTTCAAGTTTCCTCTACAAATAGCAAAAACATTATAAAAGTAAAAGGAAAAACATACCATTACTATACGTGTCGGAATGACCCTTCTTACAGATATTATTTTGGGAACAAATGGATTTCCGGTTTGGATACTAAAAAGAAGGGGGCAGTATTATTAGCTGTGAAATAAATGTGTTTTTTAAAATTATTAAATTATACTAATATAACAGCTTTTCCTTCTAATAATGTTAACGAAGGGATAAACTACTGTGTTAAAACATAACTGAAAATTAATATTGAAATGACAATGACTAGAAATTCAGGAAAAGTTACATTAATGGGGATTTCTCATCATGACCAATTAACCAATTAGGACATAAAAATCTATCTTGGTCATGTGATGGAAACCCAGGCACACAGATCGTTGAACAGAGCTCTGATAACTGTAATGTAACTGCAACGAACCTTACACCTGTGCGTCTCTCACATGTCTAGGAAATGGTTAATAGTGCGTTTTTTGATGAGTTTTAAGGTGTGGTTTTTACATTTTGATGCAGAAATAGGCGCGGTTTTATGCTGTGGATTTTGGTTTGGTTTTTATAAACTTGTCAGATACAATTCTGAGACGGAAACGCAAGATAAATTGACATACTGCAGATTTTAAAATATGCACCACGGGTCAATTTACAAGCCGAAAAATTTGTTAAAGCGTGGATGAGATTACTTGAAATCTCATTTACTTTGCTGGTACTGTATTAAGCTGCGGATTTGCCGCTGGAAAATATGCACGGCAAATAGGCATGTAATTCGCATAGTGTGCATTTGGCCTATAAGGCTGGAATCCCACGAAGCGTAAACTGAGTAGTTCCGCAACAGAATACTGCAGAATTTCTGCAGCATTTACAGTAGGGGCAAAGGAAATAAAATTTAAAATCTCATCCCTACGCTGTGAAAAAAAAAAATGCAGAAAAGTAATGCGGAAAGTTTTCTGTGGTGCGACTTTCAATTCCGCTGCATGTCAATTTATGCTGTGCGTTCTCTGCGGAGATGCTGTATATTTGGCCCATTGGGGAACATAAATTCTGCAACAGATTTGTTTTGTTGCGGTTTTTACAGCGGAAACGTAGTAAAAACCAATGGAAATCCGCAGGTGCGCATACAGTTTGCTTGACACTAAAAAACGCAACGTTTCTGCAGCATTATTCTCAGCAAAAATGCATTATTTGGTGTGGATTTCTGCCACAGATTTATCATTTGTTTGTTTTTTTAGATTCTGCTGCAGCTTTTTGGGTATATTCGCACACACAGGATTTGCTGCAGATTTTCTGCAAGAGAAAATCTGCAGCCGAAAAAAAAACCGCAGATAAATCTGTCACAGCAGTGTTTTTTTCCTGCGGATTAAGAGTATGTTCACACGGCTTATTTTCGGCCATTTTTCGGGCTGTAAACAGAATGCCTCCAAACATTTGCCCATTGTTTTCAATTGGAAATACGGCATACTGTTCCTATAGGGCGTATTTGAAAAACGGCCGTATAAAAAAAAACGCCTGCGAAAAAGAAGTGCATGTAACTTCTTGAGACGTTTTTCAATGACTCTATAGAAAAACATCTCTAAAAACGGGCGTAAAAAAATGCAGCGAAAAACACGAGTTTGCGTAAAAAACGCCTGAAAATCAGGAGCTGTTTTCCCTTGAAAACAGCTGCGTATTTTCAGACGGTTTTTGCTAAGCGTGTGAACATAGCCTAAGGCCGGGTTCCCACGGGTGTCCGATCTGGAACACGCAGCACCTTCCATCCGAAATCGCACCACATTGTGATGCGGTTTTTTGAACGGAATATCCGCTGCGGAAATAAGGGCTGGGAGGAAAAAAATCTGTTCATACTTACCCCCTCCCTCTTCTCTGCGCGTAATACAGCCTCCTGGGATGATGTTGCAGGCCATGTGACGCTGCAGCCTGTGAGTTGCTGCAGCGGTCACATGGGATGCAACGTAATCCCCGGAAGCCGGACTGCCGGAAGAAGGACAGACTTCTGGGTGAATATGATATTATCTTTTTCTTTCCTGAGTTGCAATTTTTTTTCCTGAGGATTCGCTGCGACTCAGCCGCAAAAGTCGCAACACTTGGCTATCTATTGCAGATCTTGCATCTTCACTGAATTCAATGGGCAAAACCCGCAACAGAAAGTCAACGAAAATGCAGCATAAAATGACATGCTGAGGATTTAAATTCCGCACCACAGGTCAATTTATTTATGTTTACGCTGCGTTTTTTTCCCCGCAGCGTGGGCATGAGATTTTCAAAATCTCATCCACTTTGCTGCTATTGTAAATGCTGCAGAATTTCTGCACAGAATTCCATTGTGGAAATTCTGCAATGTTTACGCTACATCGGAACCCGGCCTTAGTATTAAACATTGATTATAGCAAAGTATATGTGCACTTGCGGATTTCCAGTGGCTTTTACCGCTGTATAAACTGCAACAAAACAAATCTTTTGCGGAATTCATGCTCCCCATTCAACTCTATGGGCCAAACACGCAGCATCTCTGCACAAAACCCACAGCATGAATTGACATGCTGCCAAATTTACCGTACTGCAGAACACTTTCCACATGACTTTTCTGCAATTTTTTCGCATCGTGGGCATGAGATTTCTTAAATCTTATTAACTTATTAAATCTTATTAACTTCACGGAATTCTGTTATGGTAGAGGTGGACTAAGGGCAAGCCCACACGTGGCGGATTTCCTCCGCAACTGTCCGCATCAATGCCGCACAGAATCTGCGTTGCAGATTCTGTGGCGGATCTGCCCAAAATGTGCAGTAAATTGATGCGGACTAGCTGCTGCGGACTGCGGTAAACCTTGATGCGGTAGACTGCTTCCCTTCTCTCTATCAGTGCAGGATAAAGAGAAGGGACAGCACTTTCCCTAGTGAAAGTAAACTAATTTCATACTTACCGGCCGTTGTCTTGGTGACGCGTCCCTCTTTCGGCATCCAGCCCGACCTCCCTGGATGACGCGGCAGTCCATGTGACCGCTGCAGCCTGTGATTGGCTGCAGCCGTCACTTAGACTGAAACGTCATCCTGGGAAGCCGGACTGGAGACAGAAGCAGGGAGTTCTCGGTAAGTATGAACTTCTATTTTTTTGACAGGTTGCTGTATATTGGGATCGGTAGTCACTGTCCAGGGTGCAGAAACAGTTTAACTCTTTCAGCACCCTGGACAGTGACTATTTACTGACGTCTCCTAGCAACGCTCCCGTAATTACGGGAGCCCCATTGACTTCCTCAGTCTGGCTGTAGACCTAGAAATACATAGGTGCAGCCAGAATGAAGAAATGTCATGTCAAAAAAGCAAGACGCATCCGCAGCACACATAACATGTGCATGACAGCTGCGGACTTCATTGCGGAATTTAGAATCTCCATTGAAGTCAATGGAGAACTTCCGCCATGAGTCCGCAACCAGTCCGCCACTGGTCCGCAACATCCATTGTATGCTGCGGACACCAAATTCCGCACCGCAGCCTATGCTCCGCAGCGGAATTTTCAGCCTCGTCTAAACGAAGCCTACTAAAAAGAAGTGGAAGGCAATGGAGAAACGGCTCCGCTGCGGATTAACGCTGCGGAGTGTCCGCAGCGGAATTCAAGAGCAATTCCGCCATGTGTGGCTTTGCCCTTACACTCGGCAGAATCTGTTGCAGAAATTTCTGTGGCTGATAACCAGTTCCATTCATCTGAATAGAACTTTCAGAAATAACCCCATTCAGAGGATTTTCAGTCACAGAAATTTCTGCAACAAAGTCTGCCGCAGGTGAACGCACCCAAACGATCAATGTAGGAGAAAGGGGAGGGATATATTTTAACCTACCTTTACCCCAGGTCTTAGGCTATGTTCACATGCTTAAGAAAAAACGGCTGAGAATATGGAGCTGTTTTGAAGGGACAACAGCCCCTGATTTTCAGCCGGTTTTTAAGCAACTTGCGTTTTTTTACGGACGTTTTTCTATTGAGTCAATGAAACACGGCTCCAAAAACGGCTCAAGAAGTGACAATGCACTTCTTTTTACGAGGCGTATTTTTTACGCGGCCGTTGTTAAAAGCTGATATGATTAAAAGTTAAGTTTTAGATTACATTTTGCATTGATATTCCAGATATGCTATATATTTTATTCTAATATTTTTTAATGAGAAAAGCCAATGTATAGATTTTATATCAGTTTTGGTCAACTCTCATGCAGTTTTCTATGCAATCTGAAGCCAGACGAAATAGGTTGAATTAGAACCTTACCTCTGCACAAATGCCTTCTTTTTGATTTTCTGTTTTCACTATATTAGTTACTACAAAAAATGAGGAGCCATCCTGTAAAAGGAAAAAATCATGTCCAATTAACAAAGCGACATTTTGACGCATAATTAATAATTCACTTGTGTGGCCACTCATTGTAGCGATTAACTCCTAACGTGTAGGCCGCAACAGGATAAATACTCCGCATTATCTGTGTATAGATACCTTGTATCTCAACTATACATTTAAGAATCAAAAAACATTAACAGCAATTACAGTTTTAGGCCCCATGCACACGACCGTGCATTTGCGTCCATATACTATCCGCAATTGCGGAGCAGCAATTGCAGAAAGTATAGAGAACATTATATCCGACAGGCCAATGCACACAACCATGGTTTCCATGGTCCGTGCATTGGCCGGAGCGTGGACCACAAAAAAAAATAGGACATGTCATTTTACGGGCCGCATTTGCGGTCTGGGCTCATTAAACTCAATGCACTTTTGTGTGTGCACGGTCCATGATTGCAGATGACACTTCTCGGGCCGTCCGTACCGTAATCACAGACAGTACACACACAGCTACGGTTGTGTGCATGAGGCCTTAAAATGGGTTCTTGTATAGTATTGCCAAACTCCTTAGGCCTCACTCACACAAGCGTGGCGTTTTTGCGTGCGCAAAAAACACTTAACAGCTCCGTGGGGCAGCAGCATATAATGCGTGGCTGCGTGCTTTTCGCGCAGCCGCCATCATTATGACACTCCATTTGGATGTTTGTAAACAGAAAAGCACGTGGTGCTTTTCTGTTTTCATTTATCCTTTTGACAGCTAATGCGCGAATCACGCTGTTCGCACGGAAGTGCTTCCGTGCGACATGCGTGGTTTTCACGCACCCATTGACTTCAACGGGTGCGTGATCCACGCAAAACGGCCAAAGAACGGACATGTCGTGACTTTTTTTCAGCGGACTCACGCTGAGTAAAAATCACGAACATGTCTGCACGACCCCATAGACTAATATAGGTCCGTGCAACGTGCGTGCAAATCACGCGCGTTGCACGGACGTTTTTCCCGTTCGTCTGAATAAAGCCTTAGCACGCAGCCACGCATTATATGCTGCTGCCCCACGGAGCTGTTAAGTGTTTTTTGCGCACGCAAAACGCCGCATTTTTGCGTGCGCAAAATTCGCCACACTCGTGTGAGTGAGGCCTCAATGATAGTTATGCAGCAATAATATATTTCAACACTCTGAAATAACAATAGTATTAATAAGGCCTCATGCACACGAACGTATTTTTTCCTCCCATAAATACTTGCGTAAATACGGGTCCTTTGTGACACGTATTCCACCAGTATTTACGGACCCGTGCCCGTAAATACGGGTCTGGTGTCACCAGTATTCCACCCGTATGTACGCACTAATCGGCAGCCCCTTCTCTCTATCAGTGCTGGAAAGAGAGAAGGGGCAGCCCTTTTGGGCAGAGTTTCCGCAGCGATTGTACAGTGAAGGAAATAAGTATTTGATCCCTTGCTGATTTTGTAAGTTTGCCCACTGTCAAAGACATGAACAGTCTAGAATTTTTAGGCTAGGTTAATTTTACCAGTGAGAGATAGATTATATAAAAAAAAAGAAAAAAGAAAATCACATAGTCAAAATTATATATATTTATTTGCATTGTGCACAGAGAAATAAGTATTTGATCCCCTACCAACCATTAAGAGTTCAGCCTCCTCCAGACCAGTTACACGCTCCAAATCAACTTGGTGCCTGCATTAAAGACAGCTGTCTTACATGGTCACCTGTATAAAAGACTCCTGTCCACAGACTCAATTAATCAGTCTGACTCTAACCTCTACAACATGGGCAAGACCAAAGAGCTTTCTAAGGAGGTCAGGGACAAGATCATAGACCTGCACAAGGCTGGAATGGGCTACAAAACCATAAGTAAGACGCTGGGTGAGAAGGAGACAACTGTTGGTGCAATAGTAAGAGAATGGAAGACATACAAACATGTCAATCGACATCGATCTAGGGCTCCATGGAAAATCTCACCTCGTGGGGTATCCTTGATCCTGAGGAAGGTGAGAGCTCAGCCGAAAACTACACGGGGGGAACTTGTTAATGATCTCAAGGCTGCTGGGACCACAGTCACCAAGAAAACCATTGGTAACACATTACGCCGTAATGGATTAAAATCCTGCAGTGCCCGCAAGTCCCCCTGCTCAATAACCCCTTCCCGCCATTTCACGTACAGTTACGTGATGGGAGATGGCCTTTTCCCGCATCTCCACGTAACTGTACGTGATGGAGATGAAGCTGGCTCAGGAGCTGAGCCAGCGACATCACCGCCGGGTGACAGCTGTATGTTACAGCTGGCACCCGGAGGTATCGGCCAGGACCGGAGCTAGCCTCCGATCCGACCGATTAACCCCTCACATGCTGTGTTCAATAGAGATCGCAGCATGTGAGGAGTTTATAGCCACCGGCGCCCCAGCAACGTGATCGCTGGGTTGCCGGTGCCTGCAAATGCGATCGGAGGGGTAATAATTACCTCCCAATCAGCCTGTAACGGAATCCTCCTATGTCCCGTCGTCGGCGGGGCCCAGGAGGCTTCCGGTACCATTAGCAAGATGGCGCCGGCTCCGCTTCCGGCTCAGAAGCTGAGCCGGCGTCATCAGCAGTGGGTGTCCGCTGTATGTTACAGCGGACACCCCGATCTAACGCCAGGAACCGGAGCTAGCTCCGATTCCTGGCATTAACCCCTTCAATGCAGCGATTCAATGCAATCGCTGCATCAAAGTGGTTTGTATGCAATCGGCAGCTACTATGGCAACAGGATGCCTAACAATGGCTTCCTATCTGCCATTACGTTAGCCGATTAGGCCCCGCCCGGAGGCGGAGCCTGATCGGCTTGCTGTCAGTGAACAACTGACAGTTCTAATACATTGCACTACATAGGTAGTGCAATGTATTAGAGCATCAAAAAAACAGTTGGACCTTCAAGTCCCCTAGTGGGACTAAAGAAAAGTGTAAAAAAAATTGTCAAAAAAGTAAAAATAAAAGTTGTAAAAAATACAATAAAAGTTTCAAATAATAACACAAAACACAATCACCCTTTTTCCCTTATCAAGTCATTTATTATTGAAAAAAATAATAAAGCCATACAAATTTGGTATCGCTGCGACCGTAACGACCTTAACTATAAAAATATAATGTTATTTATTCCGCACAGTGAACGCCGTAAAAAAAAAAAAATAAAATACTGACATAATTGCTATTTTTTGGTCACTTTGTCTTCCAAAAATTGAAATAAAAAGTGATCAAAAAGTCGCATGTACCCAAAAATGGTACCTATAAAAACTATAACTCGTCTCGCTAAAAACAAGCCCTCATACAGCTCCGTCGACGAAAAATGTAAAACCGTTATGGCTCTCACAACTTGGCGACAGAAAAAAATCGATTCTCTTTACAAAAGTTATTTTATTGTGCAAAAAGTTGTAAAACATAAAAAGTGCTATAAATTAGGTATCACCGGAATCGGACTGACCCACAGAATAAAGGTAACATGTAATTTATAACGCGTGGTGAACGCTGTATAAAAATAACTAAAAAAATATGCTAGAATTGTTGTTTTTTGGTCACCTTGCCTCCCAAAAAAAAAACGATAACAAGTGATCAAAAAGTCGCATGTGCCCCAAAATGGTACCAATAAAAACTACAGCTCGTCCCACAACAAACCAGCCCTCATACCACTACGTCTATGAAAAGATAAAATTAGTCAAGGCACCAATAAGGGAGGAAATAAAAATATGCAGTTGTGCCGGCCCGAGGGGAACGTTTCTTCTGTTTCAAGTGGCGAATTATCAAGGCCCCTAAAATTAGGGAACCAGGAAGGGGAGGGCCCAAACATATCTGCTGGAAGTGAGGGCGCCCGTATTATACCAGGACAACACTTTCCTGCAAAATCCCCCAAACTGCAAAGGTGTGGAGTGTGTACCCCAAAAGGGGAATAAGTAAAGACCATTTATCAGTGCGACACCGGGCTGTGCAGAAAGGATTGTGTCACAGCATAACACACATCTATGTATTATTTTATTGTTTTTTTTTACCCCACTATACCACCTGACTATGCCCCTTATATACTCCGCCCGGCTTACATGTACCCCACATTATAAACGGAAACACCAGTAAGACTCAAAACAAAACTACTACAAGCAAAATCTACGCTCCAAAAGCCAAATGGCGCTACCTCCCTTCTGAACCCTACAGCGTGCCCAAACAGCAGTTTACTTCCACATATATGGCATCGGCATACCCGGGAGAACCCTTTTAACAATTTTTGGGGTGTGTGTCTCCAGTGGCACAAGCTGGGCGCCACATATTGGCATATCTATTGAAAAACCATTTTCACTCTGCAACATCGAGTGCACACCAATTTCTGCCAATCACCTGTGGGGTTAATATGCTCACTACACCCCTAGGTGAATACCTTGAGGGGTGTAGTTTCCAAAATGGGGTCACTTCTGGGGGGTTTCCACTGTTTTGGTCCCACATGGACTTTGCAAATGCGACATAGCGACCAGAAACCAATCCAGCAAAATCTGTACTCCAAAAGCCAAATGGTGCTCCTTCCCTTCTGAGCCCTACTCTGTGCCTAAACAGCAGTTTATTACCACATATGTGGTATTGCCGTACACAGGAGAAGTTGCTTTACAAGTGTTGGGGTGCTTTTTTTCATTTATTTGTTGAGAATATGAAACATTTTCAGCTAAAACGACATCTTATTGAAGAAAAAGGATTTTTTTTATTTTCACTGCCCAATTCTAATAAAATCTATGAAACACCTGTGGGGTCAAAATGCTCACTACACCCCTAGATTAATTCCTCAAGGGGTGTAGTTTCGTGAATCGAGTGACTTTTGGGGAGTTTCCACTGTACTGGTACCTTAGGAGCTAGTAAAACTTAAAAGGTATTCTAAACGCCGCTAGTGCAGCCTGCAACACCACTTTATATACAGTGAAGGAAATAAGTATTGCTGATTTTGTACGTTTGCCCACTGTCAAAGACATGAACAGTCTAGAATTTTTAGGCTAGGTTAATTTTACCAGTGAGAGATAGATTATATTAAAAAAAAACAAAAAAAACAGAAAATCACATTGTCAAAATTATATATATTTATTTGCATTGTGCACAGAGAAATAAGTATTTGATCCCTTTGGCAAACAAGACTTAATACTTGGTGGCAAAACCCTTTTTGGCAAGCACAGCAGTCAGACATTTTTTGTAGTTGATGATGAGGTTTGCACACATGTTAGATGGAATTTTGGCCCACTCCTCTTTGCAGATCATCTGTAAATCATTAAGATTTCGAGGCTGTCGCTTGGCAACTCGGATCTTCAGCTCCCTCCATAAGTTTTCGATGGGATTAAGGTCTGGAGATTGGCTAGGCCACTACATGACCTTAATGTGCTTATTTTCGAGCCACTCCTTTGTTGCCTTGGCTGTATGTTTCGGGTCATTGTCGTGCTGGAAGACCCAGCCACGAGCCATTTTTAATGTCCTGGTGGAGGGAAGGAGGTTGTCACTCAGGATTTGACGGTACATGGCTCCATCCATTCTCCCATTGATGCGGTGAAGTAGTCCTGTGCCCATAGCAGAGAAACACCCCTAAAACATAATGTTTCCACCTCCATGCTTGACAGTGGGGACGGTGTTCTTTGGGTCATAGGCAGCATTTCTCTTCCTCCAAACACGGCGAGTTGAGTTAATGCCAAAGAGCTCAATTTTAGTCTCATCTGACCACAGCACCTTCTCCCAATCACTCTCAGAATCATCCAGATGTTCATTTGCAAACTTCAGACGGGCCTGTACATGTACCTTCTTGAGCAGGGGGACCTTGCGGGCACTGCAGGATTTTAATCCATTACGGCGTAATGTGTTACCAATGGTTTTCTTGGTGACTGTGGTCCCAGCTGCCTTGAGATCATTAACAAGTTCCCCCCGTGTAGTTTTCGGCTGAGCTCTCACCTTCCTCAGGATCAAGGACACCCCACGAGGTGAGATTTTGCATGGAGCCCCAGATCGATGTCGATTGACAGTCATTTTGTATGTCTTCCATTTTCTTACTATTGCACCAACAGTTGTCTCCTTCTCACCCAGCGTCTTACTTATGGTTTTGTAGCCCATTCCAGCCTTGTGCAGGTCTATGATCTTGTCCCTGACATCCTTAGAAAGCTCTTTGGTCTTGCCCATGTTGTAGAGGTTAGGGTATGTGCACACACACTAATTACGTCCGTAATTGACGGACGTATTTCGGCCGCAAGTCCCGGACCGAACACAGTGCAGGGAGCCGGGCTCCTAGCATCATAGTTATGTACGATGCTAGGAGTCCCTGCCTCGCTGCAGGACAACTGTCTCGTACTGAAAACATGATTACAGTACGGGACAGTTGTCCTGCAGCGAGGCAGGGACTCCTAGCATCGTACATAAGTATGATGCTAGGAGCCCGGCTCCCTGCACTGAGTTCGGTCCGGGACTTGCGGCCGAAATACGTCCGTCAATTACGGACGTAATTAGTGTGTGTGCACATACCCTTAGAGTCAGACTGATTAATTGAGTCTGTGGACAGGAGTCTTTTATACAGGTGACCATTTAAGACAGCTGTCTTTAATGCAGGCACCAAGTTGATTTGGAGCATGTAACTGGTCTGGAGGAGGCTGAACTCTTAATGGTTGGTAGGGGATCAAATACTTATTTCTCTGTGCACAATGCAAATAAATATATATAATTTTGACTATGTGATTTTCTTTTTTCTTTTTTTTTATATAATCTATCTCTCACTGGTAAAATTAACCTAGCCTAAAAATTCTAGACTGTTCATGACTTTGACAGTGGGCAAACTTACAAAATCAGCAAGGGATCAAATACTTATTTCCTTCACTGTATCTACTCCTTATATTCAAGGATGTGGAGGTGGTATTATGCCTACAATTCCCTGAGCTAAAAAAAAGTCTTCTGCCTATTAATATATACTGAAGTTATACAAGGAAAGCTGATATAAGTTATAGGTGTAATCCCAGAATTAATGAAAAAAATTAGAATGCGTAATATAGTACATAAGAACGCTAGAACCAGCCCTGTATCTTACATGGATCCAGAGATCTCCCCACTCATTGATCCAATTTGTCTGCTAGATCTTCTTCAGGCTGGCAGCACAAGGGGTTGTGTCCTTTCTGCTGCAGCTCCTCCCCCTTCCTGTCATAGCCTGTATAGGCAGATCGTTCTGTTTCACTGCCTCCTCTCTAGGAAAAGCTTTACAAATGCCCCCATTACATGTCTTTTTAGAGAGAGAGCCAAGCTCTATATAACTCAAGAAGAGGGAGAGTCAGCATCTTACACACAGTGAGAGGATGAGTAAGAGAGGGGAGAGCTCAACGCTGCATGTAAGCAGTGCTGTATTCAGGCTCTCTCCTCATCTAAGCAAACTTCTGACTCTCCCATGTGTTTCTTTCTGTGAGAGTCTACATTCGCACTACAAGTTGTGTTTCTGAATAAAAACTTCTCTATTTCTTTACTGACAAGCAGAGATGGCATTTTCTATTGGCTGGTGGCAGTTGGAGAGTGGAGCATTTGCGTCCTCCTTCATTAACCTCAGTAGTAGGACGTGCACATTCCTATACAGACTGAACACCAGGAGTGCCATTATAATAAAGTAAAGGGAATTGCTCTCAACTGGAGCATTTTTGTAAAATAATGTAAATTACTAAATTAATTAACTTTTAATGCTGAATTATATTGCAATAACATTTACTACGGGACAACCCCTTTAACCCCTACCCGCACGAGTAAGTAACTGTACGTCGTTGCGGGAGGTTACTTCCCGCACGAGGACGTACAGTTACTGAATCGTTCCCGGTGTACACAGCCGGTGGCTGTGTGCGCTGGGAACCGGGATAGAAGCTGTCCCTGACAGCTAACGCTCCCGAGTCACCGGTAATGGACCACGATTAGCGGTCCGATGCCGGCGATCGATGTGGTCGGTGGATTTGTACAGATCCACCGATCACATTGTTATAACTGTAAAAAGTTTTTAAAACCGTTCCCGCGACTCGTAGTTAAGTCCGGGAACGGTTACAAAGGTCCCCCTACCTTCCCCCATGTCCCATGTGACCTGCAATGGACTGCTGCTATTGGTCCATTGCCGGCGAGAGCTGTGATTGGTGGGTCTGTTCAGACCCACCAATCACAGTGCACTTTTATCCAGGGAGGGGTTAAAAATGCCCCCCCCCCCCGACAGCTTACACAAGTCAGTCATCGGCTGTCAGTCACCTCTGTTCAGACCCACCAATCACAGTGCATTTTCTTGCAGGGTGGGTGAAAAATACAGGATACAGGCTCTGATCTCTTAGTTGGTGTTTAGTAGTTGGAGAGATCAGAGCCTGTATCGTGTAGTCAGTGAAAATAGTGAATAACCCCTAATTTTCCCTTCCCCTGTTCCCCACCGCCTCCCAGTGTATAAGGGAGATATTTTTCTTTTTTGATCACAAATAATAATTTGATTTAGTTTGTAGGTAGTTGCTCGTCTACGTCAGTTAGTCAGTGTCAGTCAGTGTCCGTTGTCAGTTAGTCTGCGTCAATCCGTTGTCAGCGTCAATCCATTACTGTCAGTCGCGTCACTTGTCAGTAAGTGTCAGTTAGTCAGCGTCAGATAGCGTCAATTCATTACTGTCAGTCGCGTCACTTGTCAGTAAGTGTCAGTTAGTCAGCGTCAGATAGTGTCAATCCATTACTGTCAGTCGCGTCACTTGTCAGTAAGTGTCAGTTAGTCAGTGTCAATCCATTGTCAGTGGCAATACGTAGCGTCCGAGTCAGTCAGCCTCAGTGTCCATTAGTAAGTTTTACTAAGTGCGGACTCCGCGAGTGGTGAGGAACCACAGTTCTTTCTCTCATCCTCCTCCTCCAGTGACAGTGAGGAACCTCCTCGTAGTCGCAAGAGTGTTAGTGCCCAGGTTCTGCCTGACCCTGAAACTGCCGATCTGCCTGACCCTGGTACAGTCAGCAGTGATTGGTCAACCCCAACCAATTACACCCTCCAAATCCCAGAATTTACTGCTGCGGCAGGCATTCACGTACAGACAGAAGGGCTGCCTATTATTGGATTTTTTGTTCTTGACAGAAAATTTGATCCATCTCATGGTTGATCAAACCAACATTTACGCCCAGCAGTTTATTTCGGAACACCCCAACGCCTTTCATGCCCAGGCTCAATCGGTGGCAACCGACTAATTGTGAAGAAATGCACAAGTATTGGGGGTTAGTCCTCAACATGGGTCTCACTAAAAAGCCTGAAGTGAGATCCTACTGGTCCACAGACATTCTGTATCATTGTCCGCTGTACCACAATACTATGACCAGATCCCGCTTTGAAGCCCTCCATAAATTTCTTCACTTTAGTGACAATTCCCAATGCCCCCCTGCGGATGACCTAAACTTCGATAGACTTTTTAAAATTAGGCCCCTCATTAACATTTTGTCCCAAAATTTTTCATCAGTCTACACCCCTCAAAAATAAATATCTATAGATGAATCCCTGGTGCACATCAAGCGCAGCCTGAAGTTTCGCCAATATTTACCAAATAAGTGCGCCAGGTACGGGATGAAAATGTACAAGCTGTGTGAATCGGACACCGGATACACACACGCTTTCCGGCTTTATGACGGGAAGGGAAGGACAGGACAATACAGCCCCCAAATTGTCCCACCGTCCTGTCCACAACAGGGAAGATAGTGTGGGACCTCTTGCACCCACTGCTTGATCAGGGGTACAACTTGTACTTGGACAACTGGTACACAAATGTACTCCTGTTCAAATGTCTAAAAGACAAAAAAAAACAGTGGCATGTGGGACGGTGCGAAAAAATCAGAGGCACCTTCCCAAGACCCTCATCAGCCAATCCCTGCAAATTGGCGAAAGCAAGGCATTGCTGCAGGATGGGATCCTGTGTCTCAAATTTAGAGACAAAAAAGAGGTGTATGCTGACATCTATACATGACGCCAGCTGCACCCCTGTCCCCACACGTGGATTCACATCATCCACGATGAAGCCTGTGTGCATTCAGGCATACAATAAATTCATGGGGGGGGGGGGGTTGACCTGAATGATCAGGTGTTGAAACCATATAGTGCCATGAGAAAGTGTAAAATCTGGTAAAAGAAATTGGCACTGTACCTTGTCCAGCTGGCACTATATAACTCCTTTTTTAATTTTTAGGAAAGCTGGCAATCCTGGTATATACTTGGAGTACCAAGAGAAAATTATAAAATTTATTTTATTTGGAGACAAGGTGGGGGAAACGTCTGCTGCTCCAAGTAATGTTTGCCGAATTGTTCCTGGGCAGCACTTTCCTAGTGAAGTGCCTGCTTCAGCAAAAAAAGGCAGGGCACAGAAAAGGTGCGGTGTCTGCGCAAAAAGGGGTATCCGTAAGGATGCCACATATCAGTGTGACACTTGCCCATCTAAACCTGGACTGTGCATGAAGGAGTGCTTCCGCATCTACCACACCTCCCTGGATTAAAAATGTTATACTTTTAAAACCCCCACCCCTCCCTTTATCATTTTGGTCTTCTACCCATTTTTAAAATTGGACACTCTAAAAAAACAAAACAAAAAAAAAACCTCAAAATACCCCTAGATTAATACCTAATACTCTAACAAATGTGTATGATCTGCACAATTTTTTCAGGCCTATGCTTGTGGCCAAAAATCATCCAAGTAAAAATAAGGCCTCAAAACCCTTGTGGTGCTTCTTCACTTCCAGGCACTGCTAAGTGTCCAGACAACATATTTAGACCACTTTGGGGCTATTTCTAAACTCAGAAGAAAAATCCCAATAAACATTGAGGTGTCTTCCTGCACTTACATGCTGTCTGAAAAATCTGTCCTATAAATGACGCATTTGTGAAAAATGTAACATTTTATTTTTAATGGCAGATTTCTACTAAAGCCCCCAAAAATATGGGGTCATAAAAGTGATCACACACCTAGATAAATTCTTTGAGGGGGCAGTTTCCAAAATGGGGTCACTTCTTTGGTGTTTCCACTGTACTGGTACCTCAGGAGCTCTGAAAATGCGACATGGCACCCGAAAACCTTTCCAGCAAAAGCTGTGATTCAAATGGTTCTCCTTCACTTCTGAGCCCTGCCGTGGGTCTAAACAGCAGTTTATTACCACTTATGGGGTATTGCCGTAATCAGAAGAAATTGCTTTTCAAATGTTGGGTGTTTTTTCTCCTTTATTTCTTGTAAAAATGAAAAAATTCGATGCTTTTTACAAAAAAAAGTAGATTTTTATCTTCACAGACTAATTCCACAAAATTCTGCAAAAAAACTGTGGGGACAAAATGCTAACTATAATTCCTTGAGGGGTGTAGTTTCCAGAATGGGGTCACTTATGGGGGGTTTCCACTGTTTTGGTCCCTCCAGGGCATTGCAAACATGACATGGCACCAAAAACTATTCTAGCAAAATCTGCGCTCCAAAAGGCGCTCTTTTGCTTCTGAGCCCCGCTGTGAGTCCAAACAGCAGTTTATTACCACATATGGGATATTGCCGTAATCGGGAGAAATTGCTTTATAAATGTTGGGGTGTTTTTTCTTCTTTATTCCTTGTAAAAATTCTATTCTTTTTACGAAAAAAAAAGTAGATTTTCATCTTCACAGACTAATTCGACTAAATTCTGCAAAAAAAACTGTGGGGACAAAATGCTAGCTATACCCTTTAAAAATTCCTTGAGGGGTGTAGTTTCCAAAATAGGGTCACTTTTGGGGGGTTTCCATTGGTTTGGCACCACAAGACCTCTTCAAACCTGACATGGTGCCTAAAATATATTCTAAAAAAAAGGAGGCCCTGAAATCCAGTAGGTGCTCCTTTGCTTCTGAGGCTAGTGCCTCAGTCCATTAGCGCTCTAGGGCCACATGTAGGATATTTCTAAAAAATGCAGAATCTGGGCAATAATTATTGAGTTGCATTTCTTGGATAAAACCTTCTGTGTTACATTAAAAAATGTATTACAAATGAATTTCGGAAAAAAAATAAATTTGTAAATTTCACCTGTACTTTGCTTTAATTCCTGTGAAATGCCTAAAGGGTTAATAAACTTTCTGAATGCTGTTTTGAATACTTTGAGGGGTGCAGTTTATAAGGCCCTCAAAGCCGCTTCGGAACTAAACTGGTCACTGAAAAAATAGGCTTTTGAAATTTTCGTGAAAATGTGAGAAATTGCTGCTAAAGTTCTAAGCCTTGTAACGTCCCGGAAAAATAAAAGGACGTTCAAAAAATGATGCAAACATAAAGTAGACATATGGGAAATGTTAACTAGTAACTATTTTGTGTGGTATTACTATCTGTTTTACAAGTAGATACATTTAAATTTAGAAAAATGCAAATTTTTAAAATTTTTAAAAAATTTTGTTGTTTTTCACAAATAAATATAACAATCTCAGAATCGCTTGGATAGGTAAAAGCATTCCCAAGTTATTACCACATAAAGTGATACATGTCAGATTTGAAAAAATCATCTGTGTCCACAAGGCCAAAACAGGCTGTCCTAAAGGGGTTAAGCCCCACCTTCTATGTTATTATATAAATATGTAAAGTCTGGCCTTTTGTGTTACCTTATTTCATACACAAGGTAACAAAGCTAAAATTTCATCCCTCTATTAACCCCTTCCAAACCTTAGGCGTAAATGAAAGCCCAGGTGAGCAGTAACTTGCAGTTACGTCCGCGCTTTAACAGCTAACCGCCGCGCGGTGCTACACCGCAGCGGCAGTTAACTGTGCAGGGTGCCTGCCCTGCTCTCCCCGTTGCCGATCAGTGGCCTGTCGCCGCTGAAATCGGCAATTGGCCCCTTCGATGCGGCGGTCATTTGCGATCGACGCATTGAGGAGGTTTAGAGCAGATCGGCAGCCCCCCCACATGCATTTGCGGGGGGCTGGCGATCCTTGTCAGGGCAACTGGAGGCCAGACAATGTCCTCCGGGTTGCCATGTACGGAAGCCTCGGAGGAGCAGCCTCCGGCTGGTCCTCTTCGGCTTCCTGTCAGTGTGACTGTCACGTCACAATGACAGTTAGAACACATTACACTGCGTAGGTAGTGTAATGTGTTCTAGCAGTAATCAGAGCTGCAAGTCTAAGTGTCCCGCAGTGGGACAAGTAAATAAAAAGATAGTAAAAATGTTTTAAAAAAGTGTAAAAATAAAAGTTATAAGTGACATAAACAAAAAATGCTTGTTTTTCTATAAAGTTTTTAATTATAGGAAAAAATTAACACGTTAAAAAAAGTACACATATTTGGTATCACTGCGTTCGTAATGACCCCAACTATAAAACTATAATATTATTTTTCCCGCACGGTGAACACCGCAAAAACAATAAGTAAAAAAACAATGCCAGAATCACTATTTTTTTGGTCACCACTCCTCACAAAATATACAATAAAAAGTGATCAAAAAGTCACATGTACGCCAAAATAGTACCAATAAAAACTACAACCCGACCCGCAAAAAAACAAGCCCTTACACAGCTTTTTTGACTGAAAAATAAAAAAGTTATGGCTCTCAGAATATGGTGACACAAAAAATAATTAATTTTATACATAAGTGATTGTATTACACAAACGCTGCAAAACATTAAAAAAATGATATACATATGGTATCTACATAATCGTGCCAACCCGCAGAATAAAGTAAAATGGTCATTTATAGCCCAGGGTGTACGCCATAAAAAAAAAAAAAAAGAATAAGAAAACATTGTCAGAATTGAAGATTGAATAAAATGTGATCAAAAAAATTGCATGTACCCCAAAATGGTACCAATGAAAAGTACAGATTGTCCTGCAACAAATAAACCCTCACACAGCTCCGGTGGAGAAATAAAAAAAAAAGTTCTGGCTCTCAGAATATGGCGATGCAAAATGTGCAGTGTTCCAAAAGCGGATAAGATTGGGCACCATTTATCAGTGCAACACTAGCCACACATCTGCGGATTATTATTTATTTACCCCATTATTATACTCTCTTATTATTCCCCTGATGTTCTCTGCGCAGATTACATATGCCCCCACATTATAAACTGAAATACCAGTAAAACGCCAAACAGAACTAACAAGCTAAATCTGCGCGTCAAATGCCGCTCCCTCCCTTTTGAGCTCTACAGCGTTCCCAAACACCAGTTTACGTCCATAGATATGGCATCGCCAAACCCGGGAGAACCCGGTTAATATTTTATGAGGTATTTGTCTTCAATGGCACAAACTGGGCATAACATATAGTGCACTAAAATGGCATATCAGTGGAAAATTTTAATTTTCACTCTGCACCATCCGCTTGCGCGTTAACCCCTTCGCGCACCACGACATAGCATGTCGTAGTGTGGGGGGTGATGTATGGAGCGGGCTCACGTGCAGAATAAAGAATTTAAAATGGCAAAATCACAGTTTTTTGGTCACCTTGGCTCTACCAAAAAAATTAATAAAAAGTGCTCAAAAAGTTGTACGTACCACAAAATGGTACAAATAAAAATGACCGCTCGTCCAGCAAAAAATAAGCCCTCACACCACTCTATTGACGGAAAAATAAAACAGTTATGGCTCTTGGAAAGCGGGGAGGGAAAAAGGAAAAGAAAAAAATGGTTCAGTCCGGAAAGGGTTAATTACTTTCTAATGAAAAAACATTTATTACCACATATGGGGTATTGTCGTACTCGGGAGAAATTGCTTTACAAATGTTGGGCGGCTTTTTCCTCCTTTATCCTTTGTGAAATTGAAAAAATTCAACATTTTATTGGAAGAAATGTTGATATTCATTTTCATGGCCTTATTCTAATAAATCATGCAAAAGACTTGTGGGGTCTAAATGCCGACTATACCCCTTGATAGATTCTTTAAGTGGTGTAATTTCCAAAACAGGGGTCACTTTTGGGAGGTTTCCACTTTTTTGGCCTCTCAGGGGCTTTGCAAATGCGACATGGCACCCAAAAACCATTTCAGCAAAATTTGAGCTCCAAAAGCCAAATAGCGCTCCTTCCCTTCTAAGCACTGCTGTGGGTCCAAACAGCAGTTTATTACCACATATGGCGTATTGCTATAATCGGGAGAAATTGCTTTGCATATTTTGGGGTGTTTTTTCTCTTTTATTCCTTGACAAAATTACAAATTTCGAAGTTTTTTCAGAAAAAAAAGTAGATTTTCATCTTCACATACTAATTCAAATACATTTAGCAAAAAAAATGTTTGTTCAAAATGCTAACTATACCCCTAGATAAATTCCCTGAGTTTTTTTTTTTCCAAAATGCGGTCACTTTTGGTGGTCTTTATTGTTTTGGCCCCACAAGACCTCTTCAAACCTGACATGGTACCTAAAATATATTTTTTTAAAAAGGAGGCCCCAAAATCCACTAGGTGCTCCTTTGCTTCTGAGAACTGTATTTGAGTAAATTAGCGCAGTAGGGTCACATGTGGGATATTTATAAAAACTGTAGAATCTGGGCAATAAATATTGAGTTGCATTTCTCAGGTAAAACTTTCTGTGGTATAGAAAAAAATGTATTACAAATGAATTTTGGCAAAAAAAAATAATTTGTAAATTTCACCTCTACTTTGCTTTAATTCCTGTGAAACACCTAAAGGGTTACAACACTTTCTGAATGCTGTTTTGAATACTTTGAGGGGTGCAGTTTTCAAAATGGGGTGATTTATGGGGACTTTCTAATATATAAGGCCCTCAAAGCCACTTCAGAACTGAACTGGACCTTGTAAAAATGGGCTTTTGAAATTTTCTTGAAAATATGAGAAATCGCTGCTAAAGTTCTACGTCTTGTAATGTCCTAGAAAAATAAAAGAATGTGCATAAAACGATGCAAACAAAGTAGACATATGGGAAATGTAAACTAGTAACCATTTTGTTTGGTATTACTATCTGTTTTACAAGCAGATACATTTACATTTAGAAAAATTAAAATTTTTGCAAATTTTCTCCAAATCTTGGTGATTTTTTTTACAAATAAATATTGAATTTATCGACCAAATTTTTTCACTAACATAAAGTACAATATGTCACGAGAAAACAATATCAGAATCACTTGGATAGGTAAAAGCATTCCCAAGTTATTACCACATAAAGTGACACATGTCCGATTTGAAAAATCATCTTCGTCCTGAAGGCCAAAACAGGCTCAGTCCTGAAGGGGTTAATGCAAAATTCCCTGATAAGTTATTATTATTGTTATTATTGTTATTAGATAACTGGTTTTCTAAACCAGACACCCCCTTAAGTTGCTAAAAACTAACATAAAGTTAAAAGAGAAATCAATATAAAATGTAATCTTCAGAGGACATGTCCTAGGTATGTTTCTGAAAATAACATCAATGTAGTCCGTGAGCTCATACAGCCAATGATTTAGCTTTCAGAGAGCTGAACAGAAATGAAGGGGAACAGCGCTCAGCTAAACACTTCTGTCCCTTTTGTTTTAGTGATCGTGGGGATCTTAGCACCCTGACCCCCACCTATCAAAACTTCTGACATGTCACTTATGTCAAAAGTTATAGTTACACTTTAACTGCGCTTAAACCTGGGTTTATTACTGCCAACATGCAAATCTGAATGAATGGAGACTTACTGGAGATGGCAATGTATATTCAGCAGGGTCCCAGATCCTGGAGTCAGCATCCAAAACTCCTTTCACCTTTGTGTGCACTGAACTGATAACGGTTTCCTTTTTCTGATAACGTTTTTCAGTGAACAGTATAACGCTAGAAACAAAAGAAGAGAACTTTTGAGAAAAAGCTCTGTGGAAACACAGTGGAGGAAATCTATCAAAACTACTAATCACGTCATTTTTCCAAAATGCATCTATAATAATGTAACAGAACAAAAAAAGATTATGTACTAATAGAAACCTACATGATGAGCGGTGAAGCTTCCAACATTTGGCTGCAAAGCAAACAGCAGACCCCTACAGAGCTGTCTTAATGCTGGTTTATATGGGCAGATTTCTGCCCATAACAAGTGTCGCTTAACAGGCTCTTTTACGCGGGCCGATGCTAAACTTTTTGTGGTCAAAAGCATGTTTGTTTTTTTATATATATGGAACAATAAATGAAGCTTTTTGGAGATAATGCTGTCGTCCATTCATATTTTTTTTTAATATATATTTACCGGATGGGTGAGAGCTGACCCGATGTATGTGGCATCAATAAATACAAGATTGTGATTTTAATATGATAGTTCGGTTCCCATCAGTTTGCATCGTTGTCGGCAGCACATCCCATGTTTAGACGGGGAGACGTGCTGCCAACAACGATGATTTTATAGCCTGCATAAACTATACGACCAGCTGACAAATGAGCTTTAACTCGTTTGTTGGCTGATCGCTGCTCTGTTTACAGGGACCAATAATTAAAGACGCTCATTACTCATTACCTCATTATTGGACCGTGTAAAATAGGCCTTTAGTTGAATGTAGTTTTTACTCCATTCAGTCTTTGCGGTAAAGGAAATTATCTTAACATAGTTACATAGTTACATAGTTAGTACGGCTGAAAAAAGACACATGTCCATCAAGTTCAACCAAGGGACGGGAAAAGGGAAGGGAAAAATTTCTACACATAGGAGCTAATACTTTTTTGTTCTAGGAAATTATCTAACCCTTTTTTAAAGCCATCTACTGTCCCTGCTGTGACCAGCTCCTGCGGTAGGCTATTCCACAGATTCACAGTTCTCACAGTATAAAGAAGGCTTGTCGCCTCTGCAGATTGAACCTTTTTTTCTCCAGACGGAGGGAGTGCCCCCTTGTTTTTTGAGGGGGTTTTACATGGAACAGGATTTCACCATATTTTTTGTATGTGCCATTAATATATTTATATAAATTAATCATGTCCCCCCTTAGTCGTCTTTTTTCAAGGCTAAATAGGTTTAATTCTTTTAATCTTTCCTCATAACTTAAATTCTCCATGCCCCTAATTAGCTTCGTTGCTCTTCTTTGTATTTTTTCCAACTCCAGGGCATCCTTTCTATGAACTGGAGCCCAAAACTGAACTGCATATTCTAGATGAGGCCTCACTAATGCTTTGTAAAGTGGCAATATTACATCCCTGTCCCGAGAGTCCATGCCTCTTTTAATAAACGACAATATCCTGCTGGCCTTTGAAGCAGCTGGTTGACATTGCATGCTGTTATTTAGTTTATGATCTACAAGTACACCCAGATCCTTCTCAACAAGTGAATCCGCCAGTGTAGCTCCCCCTAGGACATATGATGCACGCAGATTGCTGGTACCCAGATGCATAACTTTACATTTATCTACATTAAACTTCATCTGCCAAGTGGATGCCCAAACACTTAGTTTGTTTAAATCTGCTTGCAATTCACGAACATCTTCCATAGACTGAACTATATTACATAGCTTGTTGTCATCTGCAAAAATAGAAATAGTGCTATTAATCCCATCCTCTATATCATTAATAAATAAGTTGAATAATAGTGGTCCCAGCACTGAACCCTGGGGTACACCACTTATTACCGGGGACCATTCAGAGTAGGAATCATTGACCACAACTCTCTGGATACGGTCCTTGAGCCAATTCTCAATCCAATTACAAACTATATTTTCTAAACCTATAGTCCTTAATTTACCCATTAGGCGTCTATGGGGGACAGTGTCAAATGCCTTTGCAAAGTCCAAAAACACTAAATCCACAGCGGCCCCTCTGTCTAGGCTTCTGCTCACCTCTTCATAAAAACAGATTAGGTTAGTTTGACAACTTCTGTCCTTAGTAAAACCGTGCTGGCTGTCACTTATAATACTATTTTTTGTCACATAATCCTGTATATAGTCCCTCAATAGCCCCTCAAACATTTTCCCCACGATGGATGTTAAGCTTACTGGTCTATAATTACCCGGGGAAGACCTAGAGCCCTTTTTGAAAATAGGCACCACATTTGCCCTGCGCCAGTCCCTTGGCACTATACCAGTCACTAGAGATTCTCTGAATATTATGAAAAGGGGGACAGAAATAACTGAACTAAGCTCTTTAAGAATTCTAGGGTGTAACCCATCTGGTCCCGGGGCCTTGTGCACATTTATTTTATTTAATTTAGCTTGGACCATATCTACATTCATCCAATTCCGTATATCAACTGATATATTAACAGCACTGGCACCGGCTACATCAGCTGCTCTTTCTTCAGTTGTATATACAGAGCTAAAGAACCCATTTAGTAACTCTGCCTTCTCTTGATCCCCTGTGACCAACTCTCCATTACAATTATCTAGGGGTCCTACATGTTCAGACCTTGGCTTTTTAGCATTTATATACTTGAGGAATTTTTTGGGATTTGTTTTACTATCCTTGGCCACCTGCCTTTCATTTTGTATTTTTGCTAATTTTATTACATTTTTACAGATTTTATTAAGCGCTTTATATTTTACAAAGGCTGCAGATGTACCCTCAGATTTGTATTTTTTAAATGCCCTTTTTTTGTCATGTATTGCCCCTTTCACAGAAGGTGTAAGTCATGTGGGATTTAATTTTAGTTGTTTATACTTGTTACCTATAGGAATAAATTTTGCACTATAATAACCCAAAGTAGATTTGAAAATCTCCCATTTATCATTTGTCCCATTATTTGACATTAGTTCTTCCCAGTCTATATCCTGAATTGCAGCCTTCATCCTGGGGAAATTGGCTTTCTTAAAATTAAATGTTTTTGCCCTCCCAGCCTGCGTTTGTTTTTTACAGTATAGGTAAAATGTAACTATATTGTGATCACTGTTACCAAGGTTTTCACGAACATTGACGTTCCCAACAAGCTCTGCATTATTAGAAATGACCTGATCCAACAGAGCTTCACCTCTAGTCGGGTCCTCCACAAACTGGCCCAGAAAATTTTCCTGCAACAGGTTGAGGAAATGTCTCCCCTATGCAGTTGAAGCCGAACCATGACACCAATTAATATCCCGGAAATTAAAATCTCCCATTATCACTACAGTACCCGCCTGTGCAGCCAGCTCCATCTGTTTATATAGCTGACCTTCCATCTCCTCAGTTATATTGGGGGGTCTATAGATTACACCAAAAGTAATTTTTTCAGTGTTTACCTCCCTTTCTAGTTCCACCCACAAGGTTTCAACCTCCTCACAGTATTCACCCACTATTGTCTTTTTCACACTCGCCTTCATATAATTTCTCACATACAGACATACACCACCGCCTTTCCTATTTGTCCTGTCTTTCCGAAACAGTGTAAAACCCATTGCGTATGTCGTTGTGGCCTGTGACCCCCTAAATATGGCCGGCGTGTCCTGGCTCGGTGAACCCGGCTGTGGTGGTGGGAGCTGCTGCTGTGCAGCCGCGTGCATTGGCTCCCCTGATCGGGGGCTGCCTGAGGCAGTATGGGGAGAAGGGCCGAGGGCTGGAGTGGGGAAGCCGATCACATTGCACCCTACCCCTTGGCACTGAAGCCTTAACTAGTCATTAATACAGAACCAATCTATTCACCACTTTATCCGTGGCGCCTTTATCAAAATAGGCTCTTAACTCAAAAAAGAGCAGGCCACCACTCTTTCAGCATTTCTCGCAGAGACTGCGGCCTTGGAGCAGGTACACAAACGCAAGACAGGAACAGTGTGGCTGAACTACTGAGAAGGGAAAGGCTTAAGTCCCTTTTCCTTCCTAAAGCTAAGGTGGTTCTAACATAATGTCATAGACATTTCTATGAATACAGCAATGAACCCAGCAGGACTTTAGCCAGGGCCAAGAATGTGCACATAGGTACCCTCGTCTAGGAACACGTGTTAACATCAAAACAATATTAGGAGGTTATCCACTATTAATACCACTCACTATATAATCTTTTTCAGTCCTCTCCCTCACAAGGGACCCGGTTCCCACAGATAGGCATATGCACACACATGCAAGATTCAGAACTCCAAGAAGTCCGTAGAGGGCTCTCCAGAACCTCGAGGTAAACTGAACCCCCCGATCAGACACAATATGCTGTGGCAAGCCGTGCAGGCGGAAGATGTGTTGAATAAATAACTTGGCCAGCTGAGGAGCAGAAGGAAGACCGGTCAGAGGAACGAAGTGGGCCATCTTCGAAAATTGGTCCACCAGCACCCAGACAGCACTGCATCCAGCAGAGAGAGGCAGGTCCGTGATAAAGTCCATCGCTATATGCTGCCAGGGGGCATTGGGCACAGGCAATGGCTGGAGCAGACCAGCAGGTCTGGAGTGGGTGGCCTTGTTGGCTGCACATACAGCACAAGAAGAAACGAAGTCCACAATATCCTTGGGCAGAGTGGGCCACCAGAAATGACGAGCAATCAAATCCCGGGTCTTACATAACCCCGCGTGAAGAGTGTCCCCAGCGGAGGATTCTTCCCCGATCAGCCAGGGGCACAAAAGTCCTCCCTGGAGGAATGTCCCCGATTTGTAGGGGATTGAACGAGACAATGCAGGATGGATCAATAATGTTCTGTGGATTCTCAATGGTGTCTTCTGTCTCGAAAGACCTGGACAAGGCATCAGCCCTCACATTCTTGCCGGCCCGGCGATAATGAAGCTCAAACTGGAACCTTGTAAAGAACAGTGACCACCTGGCCTGACGAGGGTTCAGCCGTTGGGCCGTCTGGAGGTAGGTCAGATTCTTGTGGTCCGTAAAAATCAAGATCGGGTGAGCTGCGCCCTCTAGTAGATGTCTCCACTCTTCCAGAACCAATTTGATGGCCAGTACCTCCCGATCCCCAATCGAGTAGTTGCGTTCTGCGGAAGAGAAGAGCTTGGAGAAGTATCCACATACCCTTGACTTGCCCTTGGGACCTCTCTGGAACAGGAGTGCACCAGCACCGACAGAGGATGCGTCCACCTCCAACGAGAACTGCAGAGAGACATCCGGATGATGGAGCACAGAAGCTGACGTGAAGGCACTCTTCAGGCTACTGAATGCAGACTCTGCCTCGGGAGTCCACACCTTGGCGTTCATACCCTTCTTAGTAAGGTTAGAGATGGGAGAAGTCAGTGAGAAGTTCGGAATAAACTGCCTGTAAAAGTTAGCAAATCCCAAAAAGCGCTGTATGGCCCTCAAGCCTTGAGGACGAGGCCACTCCAGGACAGATTTTACCTTCTCAGGGTCCATCTCGAGACCTCGATTCGAGACGATGTAGCCTAGGAAGGGTAGAGCATCCTTGTCAAATACGCACTTCTCTAACTTGGCGTACAGACTATTCTCCCTTAACCGCAGCAAGAACCTGACGGACATGTCTCTGGTGCGTCATAGGATCTGGGAAGAAAATCAAGATGTCATCAAGGTAGACTACAAGACAAACATAGAGGAGGTCACGGAAAATGTAATTCACAAACTCCTGGAAGACCGCGGGAGAATTACACAGTGTCCATCACGAGTGTTAAATGCAATCTTCGATTAATCGGCCTGGCGAATCCGGATTAAGTTGTAAGCCCCACGCAGGTCTAGTTTAGAAAAAAATGTTGCACCATGTATACGATCAAACAGTTCGTAGATCAGTGGCAACGGATATTTATTCTTCACCGTGATCTGGTTAAGACCACGGTAGTCGATGCAAGGGCGAAGAGAGCCATCTTTCTTTTTGACGAAGAAGAATCCGGCTCCGGCCGGGGAGGAAGACGTTCGTATGAAGCCCCTTTCTAAGTTCTCTCTCACATAGCAGGACATGGACCGAGTCTCTGGCAAGGAGAGATGATATACCCTACCACGGGGAAGGGATGCACCAGGTATCAGTTCAAAAGGGCAGTCATACACCCGATGTGGAGGCGATGTCTCCGCCTCCCTCTTGCTGAAGACATCCGAAAAGGCAGCATAATGAGACCCAGCAATCCTGCCAATGACCGAGGCAGCGAAGGCTGAGTCGAATGAATCCTCACCAGGCAACGACCTTGACACTCAGGGCCCCACTGAAGAACCTCTCCAGAATTCCAGTCCAGAGCCAAGGCAGGGCCAGCAACACAGGGTTAATAGCTTTAGGCAGGACATAGAAAGGCAGAAGTTCGGAGTGAAGAGCTCCCACTTGGAACCTCAGCGGTTTGGTCACCGCTAAAACCGGGTTTGGCAGAGGTAGTCCATATACTGAAGCAACTGTCAACGGGCTCTCCAGAGGGGTGGTGGGCAATTGTAGAAGGTCCACCAGATCTCTGCGGATGAAATTAGCAGTGGAACCAGAGTCCAGATACGCAGAGACCTGATGCGTTTTCTCGCCGGACACTATAGTCACGGGTATGGACAATTTAGACAGAAGCCTTTCTTTACCCAAGGTCGTCACTCCATGCAACCCTAGGTTTTGGGTCTTTTGGGGGCACAGGCGCACCAGATGGCCATCGAGGCCGCAATAAAGACAGAGTCCAGATGTGAGTCTGCGTTGCCTCTCTTGGGTAGATAACTTACACTGATCCATAATTACCGACCTCTTAGGAGGATCGACATCTGAGGACAGCAGGGTTTGCTGCAATGTAGGGACCAGACTAGGAAGGGCTCCCTCCCGTTGAACCTCTTGGTGGCGTTCACGGATCCGTATATCGATCCGGGCAGACAGAAGGATGAGGTCATCCAGGGTAGACGGCAGATCCCGGACGGCAAGCTCGTCTTTAATTCTGGAAGACAGTCCGTGCCAGAATGCAGCCACCAGAGCCTCATTGTTCCATGCGAGCTCTCCCGCCCGGGTGCGGAAGTGGATGGCCGCTGCAGATGAGACCCGTCCATGCTCCTCAAACACCATGCGAAAAGTCTGGAGGAAGGCAGGGAAGTCATGGGTCCTTGTTTCTCCCAGATAGGGTTCGCCCATGCAAGAGCCTTTCCGGTGAGGAGAGAAATGATGAAAGCGACCCTGGCACCATCAGACGAAAATGTCCTAGCATACAAGCTGAAGTGGATCTGGCATTGATTAAGAAAACCACGACAGGTACTTGCTTCTCCATCATAGCGGTCAGGAAATGGCAAAGAAACACGTGGGTCAATACTGCCAGGAGGTGTAGGCTGAGGATCCATATTGCCAGGACGTGTAGTAGGAGGAACGGCAGCTTGTGCCTCCTGCCGACGTGCAAGAATGTTCAACGCTTGGAGGAGTTGGTCCTGTCGGGACCGGAGGTCCAGCATATCCGCTCGCATCTCCTGTGTCGTCGTCATAGTTTTGAACCGGCCAGCGGGGTCCATGACCTGAGCGTACTGTCACGAAGGGTCTGTGGATCCACTGGGCCTTACCACCTTAGCAGTAGGGCAGCTGGCCAACAGGGCGCAGGTCTGAGTCTATGGTATATAGGATACCTGTGGCAGCACGGACAGTAGCTTGGCAGGAACTAGGCAGCAGGTGGATGTCAGACGTGGAGAGGCAGACAAGCGTGGTTTCCAGCACAGCACGACAATGGCAAGCACGGCACTAGATCGGGATACAGGTACAGGTACAGGAACAGGAACACTGGGAGCAGGAAACACTAGGGGACCATTTGCATAGGCAGACTAAGGGATACACAACAACGCTCAGGCATAGAACTAGGGGGCTGGACCCCTCTTATAGTCCAGGGTACTCACGGGTCAAAGTTCGTCCATGCGGTCCAGTGCGCGCGCTGCCCCTTTAAGAGCGGGCACGAGCGTGTGCGCGCACCCTACGGGATCCAGCAGAGGTGAGTGGACGCAAGCGCTGGCGTCCCCTGAGGAGGAGGCTTGGGCCAGCGCTTGCCGATTCGTGGCTGCGGCTGTCAGGGTGAGGTTGGAGCTGACAGCCCGCAGCCACGGGCTTTACAGCCTGGTGCCTTCTTATAGACCAGGAAATCATGGCAGTTGATGATGATGACGATTTCCTACGGGACACAGCAGACCGGAGCGGAAGTGAGAGCTGGTGTCTCCTAGGAAGGAGATGGGGACCAGAGCTCACGGATCCATGGGTGCGGGCATCGGGAGGTGAGTAAACCCGACGGCCCATGGCCATGGACGCTACAGACTGTCCGTAGGTGACAGAGGTTGGATATTCGTAGGTAATATCCTGTAGTACTTGTAGTACCGTCAAGGACTTCTGTGGTAGTCCTGATAATGGAGAGCAGAGTAACAGGGGAAGCCCCGTAGTGTGATATACCGCCAAAGATTATTGTGACAAACAGGGGTAGAAAGATGCTATAACAACTAAAAAGAGATCCTATAATAATCAGGTTCTTTGTTAGGATTGTAGTAATCAAATGAATATATGAAAGTGCATGTGATAATTGTGTATGTACCATTACCCAGTACAAGAGGGAAAATGTTGAATGTTGTATTGAGTATACGTTTCTAGCACACACTGCCAGCTTGTAATATTATGTGTATGGGTCCTTTAAAACCACCAGTTGTATGCATTGTCAGACTGGCATAAGGTAGGAATCAGTACAGGTTGATTTCTAGCACGCATTCGATAATCTGGCTTATTGACTTTGAAATATGTCTGTAGTGTAACATCAGACCGCCAGAAATGAATACCATTGAAACATAACAATCTGTGTTCAAAGCAAAGAATGACCCACATGTGTCGTAGTAGTATAACTACCTACACAAATTACAGTGAAGGACATTGGTATTGGCGCACACCCAAGGCCCATAAATAAATCATCACTACAACCCCTAGACCCAGATGTGAATAGCAAACTGTCAAACTGGCAGCCAAAAGATGGTTGTTTGCATGTGATAAATAGAATGGTTTGTGGAAAGTTGAATAAGGGATGGTGGATAGCCAGGAGTTAATTTAAAATGACAAAGTAAGTGATTACAGGTGGTTACAAGTAAGTTGGTGTGAGGGGAGATGTGAGACAGGTGTGGATTTTGGCAGGAAGAGTGAAGAATATGGAGCAGTCAGATACATTGCAGTGACTAATGTGGGTCAGAACGGGGGAAGTGTAATGTCAATGGGTGTGATGTGACATCTGTCTGATGTGTGAGACATGTGTGTAATGTAACATTTCTGAAGTTTGAAACTAGTGGCCACAATATAGCAGATCAATATTGTATGCTCTCATTTTTAACAGCAGTACTGTGTAACATTTTTAGTGTCTTGTGTATAGGATTAAATTGGAGTAATTCCAGGAAAGCATTGGTCTGAAGAAAAGGGGGATTATGTGTGTGAGGCGATCGGAGAAGGCTGCCTGGCTGGTTACAGTGATTAGAAATATTTCTTATCTTTGCGCATGCGCTGTTGTCCGTAAGTACACAAGTGTGTAAGATATTGTCACGTGCGGGACGTGGACCCACTGGGCCGTACCGCGTAGCGGGGTAGCAGCTGGCCAACAAGGTACAAAACAATGTCTATAGTTCGGAACGGGTACCTGAGGCAATGTAAACCGTAGCGGAGGCACGACTTGACTCTCACAGCAGGTGGCACCGTGGATGCAGCAGAAGACACGACTTGACATTCTCAGTAGATACGATAGCACGAGATACAGGGTACAGGCAGCAGGAACGGGTAACACTGGGAACTGGAAAACACTGGGAGACCATTTGCAAGACAAACTTAGGTATACAACAACGCTCAGGCGAGGAACAAGTGGGCAGAGCCCCTTTTTATAGTCCAGCAGCCATTTGGGCTAATTATTGATGGGTGACAGCTGGACGCGTACTGGCCATTTAAGGCCGTTCACGCGTGGGCGCCCTGCGGGAAACAGTCCGAGGACCCGGAAGTGAGTGCCGGCGTCTCCCTGGAGGGAGCTGATGCCGCAAAGGCAGATATCCATGGCCGGGGCCGTCAGAGGGTAGGTCTGAACGACAGCCCACGGCCATAGACGTTACAGATATTATGTCAGAATTTGTCTGCATAAAAGATAAAACTTACGTTGCATATTTATGTGTTATGATGTGATAAGATTTAATGTTGTAATGTTTTGAACTTAATTTAAATTAATTAAAATACAGATATTGTGAGACATGGGGTCTTGAAAATGTATGTACCCCTACTGTTCCCTACTCCCACATATAGTTTATTGGTTTGTAGCAATTAATATTAGCAGATATGTTATTTTCTGTTTTATTGGATAAAGAATTACAATTGTTGTATTTGTTTTTATATATGCAAGCAAGTGCTATAGCATTGCCTAAATGCCATTTTTGAAAATGTATGATGTTTTAAAAGTAAATGGTTGTAAGTTATTTAAAAGATAAAATGTCGTTTTGCCTGGAGAAAGTCATTTTTGTTCCAGAAGGGGCTGGACGGAGCCTGCAGGGCTGAAGGGAAGCCTCCATGACCTCCCTGGTAGGGAAAGGGTTAACATGTTAGGGAGAGTTGGAGGGAGTCGGAGGGGGGGGGGGAGGAGTCAGGGGGCCGTTGCTGCGCTTCCCGCTGTTTGCGGCATTGAGCCGGGAGCAGCGGGAGGAGTAGCACAGTGAGGACAAGCTCCCCGTTGCCCGCGCTCGTACAGTATGGCAGAGGCAGTTTTGTTAGAGCAGCTGCGTGCTGCTGCTGTGCACCACGGTCCCGGATGGCTGGAGGAGACCGTGGCTGCATTAGCGAGGATCCCGGACGCCGTGTTGCCACGTCAGGCCCGGCGTTCGGGGTCTGTTGCAGGAGACAGGCTCCCCTCCCCCAGCCCCCTTCCTAGCATGGCGGCGGGGGGGGAGTCGGCAACAACTGCTCCTGTCCGGAGCAGGCAGAGAGCGTTGCCGGGGGTGACGGCGATGCAGGCCGGGTCGACCCGTCCCTCCCGGCGGTCTCGACCTCCAGAGCGCCTCAGTCCTGAGGCAGTCCCGCGGACACGGCGTCGCAGAGGGAGCCCGATCTCGGACGCTGCAGGCCAGGCAGGTGGGGGGACCGCCCCTTCCCAGGCCCTGCGTCCTGGCAGGAATCCCAAGCCGCGACGGGGTCCGGCGGTGAGCAGGGAGTCGCAGGCCGGGCTCCCTGTCACCCCTCCACCATCGGATGGAAGATTTGGAGGACGAGGTACGGCCGCCCCGCCTGGTGATGTTCCGGCCAGGGGGCAGGCTTCTTCAGGATCATCGAGACGGACGCCTAGATCTGCAGCGACGTTGAGGCAACAGGTCCAGTCGGAAGTCTGGGTTCCATCGGTCGGGCGGCAGGTTGCCGGCCCATCAGTCAGCGCTTCATCATCTCCGATCCGAAGATGTCGGTGGGATGGCCAGTCGTCTGCGAGAGATGAGCTGGAGGAAGGTGAACTGGACGTGTATCGTCGAGGTCAGGATGGTCCGGCTGACGGGAACACAGCGCCTGTGCGGCCCGGTGAGTGTGTAACTCCATCATTGTCATATCCAGCGATTTTTATGGCGGGTGTCGGCGGGGGGGCTGCTAGCGTCGCATCGGTGGCCGGTAGTGGCGCGGGCGGGCGCGATGGCGCGGGTCTGGCAGACTTAGTGGGTTGCTTGAGGGAGCTGGTCGGGCGCCTAGATAGGGCGGCGGCGCCGGTAGCTACGGAAGTGTCCCCGGCGGTAGTGTGGGAGGGCCCCAGGGACGTGGGATTGGTACAGGCACGGCCCGTGCTGGCGGTTAGGGAGGCGGTCGCGGTGTCGGTACAGACCGAGGCACAAAAGGATGGCGATCGGGTGCGTATTGATGACCGTGCTCGGGGGGAGGTGTACGTTTGTTTCGAAGGTCCGTTGGGGGCGCATTTAAAGCAGGAGGTGCGCGAGCGGATCTGGAAGGACGAATATGTTGAGATTTTTTCTCTCTTGCCGCTCGCTAAATTTAATTTGGATAAGAGCAAGCGGGACGAGAGTAAAAAGGACGAGGAGGAACGGCGGTGGTATAGGCTTATCCCGCAGACGTTCGTTAATTGGTCGCAGGCGTTCGCCATATTGGCTAGTGTGATAGGGGAAAAGGCGCCGGAAAATTGCTCGGCGTTGTTTTGTTATTTTGATGCCATTGGGGAGGCTCATAGGGCGTATGGGGGTCAGGCGTGGCTGCGATACGATGAGCAATTCCGTCAGCGGAAAGCGGTTCGGCCGGCGATTCGGTGGGACCAGAAGGATATTGCTCTCTGGTTACGGGTTACGGCTCCGGTTAGGCAGTCCTTTCCCGGGAGCGCCGGCCAGGGAGGCCAGTCTAGTCAGGTTGGACAAAGCGGCGGGGGAAAGGCGGGTTTTTGCTGGCAATTTAATGAAGGCCAGTGTAAGTTCGGGGCCACGTGCAAGTTCAAGCACGTGTGTTCCGAGTGTAATGGTGCATCACACGGGGCGGCAAAATGTCTGCGGAAAAAGAGGTCAGGGAACCAGCCCTCCGCGGCTGGTCAAGGGGGTGTCGCCGGTGAGGGTGGAAAAGATGGCCCCTTATCTAAATGAGTATCCGGATAGGGCGGCGGCTAAGTTGCTTTACGAAGGGTTTCGTGTTGGTTTTGTTATTCCTCCGCCTCCTTATGAGGTTCCGGTTACGCGGAGGAATTTAAAATCGGCTTACTTGCATGCAAAAGTCGTGTCGGAAAAGTTGTTAAAAGAAGTTTCGTTGGGCCGCATGTCGGGGCCGTTTGTTGAGTCGCCTGTAAAAGATCTAGTTGTGTCCCCGTTGGGTATTGTCCCTAAACGCGAGCCCGGAAAATTTCGTTTGATTCAACATTTATCGTATCCCAAGGGTTCGTCGGTAAATGACGGGATTGATCACGAGTTGTGCTCCGTAGTCTATACCTCATTCGATAAGGCGGTGGGTTTAGTGCGGGCTGCGGGTCCAGGTGCGCTGCTAGCAAAAACCGACATCGAGGCGGCGTTCAGGTTGTTGCCAGTTCATCCAGAAAGCCAACGGCTGTTGGGTTGTTTTTGGAATGGGGCTTTTTACGTGGATCGGTGCCTCCCGATGGGGTGTTCCCTTTCTTGTGCATACTTCGAGGCGTTTAGTAGCTTCGTGGAGTGGGTAACGAGGGGAGTATCCGGGGTCGACTCGTTGATCCATTATTTAGATGATTTTTTGTGCGTTGGCCCGGGGGGTTCGCCGGTTTGCGTTAATTTGCCTAATGCACTACAGAAGGTGGCGAGGGATTTTGGGATTCCTTTGGCGCCAGAAAAAACGGAGGGCCCGGTAGCGACGATTTGTTTTTTGGGAATTGAAATAGACTCGGGGGCAATGGAGTGTCGTCTCCCTGCGGATAAGTTGGGTGCTTTGAGGCTGGAGGTACGGCGGGCTTGTAGACTGAAGAAAATGACGCTGCGGGAGCTTCAGTCGCTGCTGGGGAAGTTGAATTTCGCCTGCAGGATTATGCCGATGGGGAGGGTGTTTGGTAGGAGGTTGGCGGCGGCAACGGCGGGAGTGCGTGCGCCGCATCATTTTGTGCGGCTCAAGGAGGAGCACCGAGCTGATCTTCAGGTTTGGGATGACTTCTTGGGCCAGTACAATGGTCGCTCGCTATGGATGGCCCCAGCGCAGGATACGAGTGATTTGAATATTTTTACGGATGCGGCTGGGGCGGGCGGTTTTGGAGCTTACGGGGGAGGTCCGTGGTGCGCGGGTCAATGGCCGGCTAGTTGGGTGTCCAGTGGACTCACGCGGAATCTGGCCCTGCTCGAGCTGTTTCCCATCGTGGTGGCGGCTACCATTTGGGGGGACAGGCTCAGGGATAAGAAGGTCCGTTTTTACTGCGACAACATGGGGGTGGTGCTGGCCATTAATAACATCACGGCGTCCTCTCCTCCGGTAGTTCAATTGTTGCGACATTTAGTGTTGGTGTGTTTGTCATTGAACGCGTGGGTGGTGGCGGTGCATGTCCCGGGAGTACGGAATTGTATCGCTGATGCTCTTTCTCGCTCGCAGTGGGCCCGGTTTCGGGAATTGGCACCGGGAGCGGAACGTCTCAGTTTGGCTTGTCCGGAACATCTTTGGGATCTGGTATCGGTCCCGTAGAACAACTGTTACAAAGGTCTTTGGCGCGCACGACGTGGAGTGCTTATGCTGCTTGTTGGAGGCAGTGGGAGGAGTGGGTAAGAGAGTTGGGTGACGTCAATATGGATAGAGACAGGTTGGTGGCACTTTTGTACTGGTTAGGGGACGCCTGGGAGGCGGGGTTTTCAGTGGCAAAGGTGAACCGGTTCATATCTGCGGTGGCGTTTGGGTTTAAGTTGCGGGGCTTTCAGGATGTATCGAAGGAATTTCTGGTATCGCAGGCTTTGAAGGGGTTGCGACGAGGTAGGGTGGAGGCGGATAGTAGAAGGCCTGTGTCGTTTGCTTTGCTTAGCTCGTTGGGCGGTTCATTAGCATCGGTCTGTCATTCTTCAGACGAAATGGATTTGTTTCGGTTAGCTTTTTCATTAGCGTTCTTTGGGGCATTTAGAATAGGTGAGTTGGTGTCGCCAAGTACCAAACAGGCAGGGGGGCTGAGATCTTGGGAGGTGAGCCTATTCGCAGATCGGCTGGAGGTATGGTTGCGTCGGTCAAAAACTGACCAAGCAGGGAAGGGTAAACTGATAGTTTTGTTCGCCCTCCCGGGGTCGGTTATGTGCCCAGTAGAGTGCATGCGGGGTTTTACGCCAAAAAGGGGGTCTCCAGATTTGCCTTTGTTACGTCATGTGGACGGGTCGTTTTCGTCCAGGTTTCAGTTTGGAGCTGTATTTAAAAAATGTTTGACGGCGGTTGGGGTTGCGGCAGGCTCATATTCATCTCATTCCTTCAGGATTGGCGCAGCAACAGAAGCGGGGCGCTGGGGGTTGGATGATGAGGGGGTGCGGCGTATTGGTCGTTGGGAGTCCAACAGGTTTAAGTCCTATGTCCGCCCCCATATGTTATGAGGTTTGTTGGTAACGCTTTAAAAATGTTATATGGTGGTGCCTAATTGTTTTTTCCGTTTCAGATTCGCCTCCGTGTTTGGTGTGGTTGATGGGTCATTCTTACGTGCACTGGGGGGCTTTGAGGGCAGACGTCCGCCCGGATGGTCGCCAGTTGCGCATTCCGCGACAGGATGCGGTTGTGCATTGGCTGGGATTTAGAGGTATGTCGTGGAGCAGGGTGTTGGCGGAGTTCCAGACATATGCTCGGCTTGATAGGGTTCCGGAGGTCTTAGTGTTGCACGTGGGTGGGAATGACTGAGGAGTCCGCCCCTTTCGTGAGTTGGTGCGGGATATCAAACACGATATGTTGTGTTTGTGGGTTTCTTATCCCAAGTTGGTGATAGTGTGGTCAGACATAGTCCCAAGAAAACAGTGGCGGTTGGCTAGATCTGTGGAGAGAGTCAATAAGGCTCGCATTAAAGTTAATCGGGCGGTGTCCCGTTTTGTGGCAAAAAACGGGGGCATTTGCGTGAGGCACAGGGATTTGGAGTCAGGAATGGGGAATTTCTGGAGGAGTGACGGGGTTCATCTGACCGAGGTTGGCATTGATCTTTGGAGCTTGGCGATAGCAGAAGGCATAGAAAGGGCGGTGGTGGTGTGGAGGAACTCACAGGCTTAAGGTGGTCAAGGCCTGTTTCGCTGTGGCGGGGGGAGTCCTTGAGGCCAGTCAGTACAAAATGGTGGGGGGGTCGCATCGGGGGTATGCGTCCCCCAAAAAAGGTACATGGTTGAAGACTTCATCGGGTGTTATCCCTTTGAAGTGGTCTTCTGGTAGAAGGTATATCACTTGAAGGCTTCATCGGGTGTTATCCCTTTGAAGTGGACTTCTAGTGGTCGGTATATCACTTGAGGGCTTCATCGGGTGTTATCCCCTTGAAGTGGACTTCTAGTGGTTGGAGCCATCTGCAGAGGTGAACGGTGCTTCCGAGCTGGTTTACGGCTGGAGGTAATTAGTGGTTTGCAGATGGCTAACTCGGTGTGTTCTTAAAAAAGGAATATCTGAAAGGGCCTCAAGGACTTCCTCTGCTCGGGTTAATGTTAACGTTAAATTGTTATTTACGTTTCTGACCCATGTTGGGTCATGTGAATTATTAGAAGGAATTCTCTGGTGGATTCCTAACTAGTTATCCGAAGGTTTCGGATTTAAATTGTTTTTATAAAACTGTAAAATTAATAAACGGCTGCTGTGGCCATTTCACATCCAACCTCGGTGTCACGTGTCTTTCCTAAAGGTGGGAGTGGGGGGATAGGATGGGGTAAGGGAAGGTTCGTTAACACACGACTCTACTTAGGCAGGTCAAGAAGGGGCTGGACGGAGCCTGCAGGGCTGAAGGGAAGCCTCCATGACCTCCCTGGTAGGGAAAGGGTTAACATGTTAGGGAGAGTTGGAGGGAGTCGGAGGGGGGGGGGGGAGGAGTCAGGGGGCCGTTGCTGCGCTTCCCGCTGTTTGCGGCATTGAGCCGGGAGCAGCGGGAGGAGTAGCACAGTGAGGACAAGCTCCCACCCTCCCGCCCTTGGTTTGTTACGTGGTGGGTCTTTGCGTACGTCCGTCTATGAGTGTTGTGTTTATTTGTGTGCTTATCTAACATGTTTTTCCTTTTTTCCTGAGTAGGTTCTGTTGTCATGGCAGCTGGCGGGGGGAGTCCTTGAGGCCAGTCAGTACAAAATGGTGGGGGCGTCGCATCGGGGGTATGCGTCCCCCAAAAAAGGTACATGGTTGAAGACTTCATCGGGTGTTATCCCTTTGAAGTGGTCTTCTGGTAGAAGGTATATCACTTGAAGGCTTCATCGGGTGTTATCCCTTTGAAGTGGACTTCTAGTGGTCGGTATATCACTTGAGGGCTTCATCGGGTGTTATCCCCTTGAAGTGGACTTCTAGTGGTTGGAGCCATCTGCAGAGGTGAACGGTGCTTCCGAGCTGGTTTACGGCTGGAGGTAATTAGTGGTTTGCAGATGGCTAACTCGGTGTGTTCTTAAAAAAGGAATATCTGAAAGGGCCTCAAGGACTTCCTCTGCTCGGGTTAATGTTAACGTTAAATTGTTATTTACGTTTCTGACCCATGTTGGGTCATGTGAATTATTAGAAGGAATTCTCTGGTGGATTCCTAACTAGTTATCCGAAGGTTTCGGATTTAAATAGTTTTTATAAAACTGTAAAATTAATAAACGGATGCTGTGGCCATTTCACATCCAACCTCGGTGTCACGTGTCTTTCCTAAAGGTGGGAGTGGGGGGATAGGATGGGGTAAGGGAAGGTTCGTTAACACACGACTCTACTTAGGCAGGTCAAGGCTATTGTGTATTACAGGGGGCCAAACTAGTGCCCCCTCAGATAGAGTGCCCGACATTATTATGTTGGGATATGTAGTTTTGAACCCTGCTACATTACTTTTGCAGAGTCCAAATAGGAGGGAGTAGTGGGGGGGGACTGATCTAGGAGGTCTACAAAATGTGTATGAGACCCCAATGAGTAACCTAGATTAAATGTATATGACAGTAGCCCAGATTTTTAGTTTTTCTGTGTAGATGGTGTATGCTGTGCTGTAGTCTCCACCTATCCCCCAGCAAATCTGCACAGGAAGCCGAGGTGACATCACTCACAGATGAGTTTTTACAGATTTAGTTGGGAAGGAGGTGAAAATTACCTGAAAAATTTTAATTTTATGCCAGATTTTTTGTAAAAATAATTTTCTTGTTGTGGTATTAATTTGTGGTATTTATCAGGTATCTATAGGACCTGATGGGGGTGGGATTCCAAAGTTTTCTAGGTTATCAGATTCATGTGGAAAATTAAAACTCCACCCTTTAGAAATAGTCTATCTATATGCAACATAGGTTTTCAATGTAAATTTGTGATGTAGAGATACTTCATCATATACAGTATGTACAAGACAGAATACGAGGCACAAGGTAAATTATCCAAAAACCACTCTCACCTTCTTGTTCATCTCAAGGAGCAGAGCTGAAGGTGCTTGCTGAGTACTCTAGGTACGCTTTTGGCATCGCCCACAATTATGGGCCCATTGGTAGTAGGACCTTTGTTGGATCATCGGTTAAGCCAATTGAGAGAGCAAAAGATGACAGACCTGACAACAAGATTATGTGCAGCCAGGTAACAGAAAATTGGCTTGTCCCTGGATTTACATAATGTCACAACTAGGTTTGTAGAAGCCTGCATGATGTGCGCACGGCATGACATACACTACCGTACAAAAGTTTGGGGTCACCCAGACAATTTTGTGTTTTCCATGAAAACTCACATTTATATTTATCAAATGAGTTGCAAAATGACTAGAAAATATAGTCAAGACATTGACAAGGTTAGAAATAATGATTTTTATTTGAAATAATAATTTTCTTCTTCAAACTTTGCTTTCGTCAAAGAATGCTCCATTTGCAGCAATTACAGCATTGCAGACCTTTGGCATTCTAGCTGTTAACTTGCTGAGGTAATCGGGAGAAATTTCACCCCATGCTTCCAGAAGCCCCATCCACAAGTTGGATTGGCTTGATGGGCACTTCTTGCGTACCATACGGTCAAGCTGCTCCCACAACAGCTCTATGGGGTTGAGATCTGGTGACTGCGCTGGCCACTCCACTACAGATAGAATACCAGCTGCCTGCTTCTTCCCTAAATAGTTCTTGCATAATTTGGAGGTGTGCTTTGGGTCATTGTCCTGTTGTAGGATGAAATTGGCTCCAATCAAGCGCTGTCCACAGGGTATGGCATGGCGTTGCAAAATGGAGTGATAGCCTTCCCTATTCAAAATCCCTTTTACCTTGTACAAATCTCCCACTTTACCAGCACCAAAGCCAGCCCAGACCATCACATTACCTCCACCATGCTTGACAGATGGCGTCAGGCACTCTTCCAGCATCTTTTCAGTTGTTCTGCGTCTCACAAATGTTCTTCTGTGTGATCCAAACACCTCAAACTTCGATTTGTCTGTCCATAAGGCCTCATTTACACGAGCGTGTGCGTTTTGCGCGCGCAAAAAAACGCTGCGTTTTGCGTGCGCAAAAGGCAATTGACAGCTCCGTGTGTCATCCGTGTATGATGCGCGGCTGCGTGATTTTCGCGCAGCCGCCATCATAGAGATGAGGTAGTCGACGCCCGTCACTGTCCAAGGTGCTGAAAGAGCTAACTGATCGGCAGTAACTCTTTCAGCACCCTCGACAGTGAATGCCGATCACAATCTACACCAACCTGTGAATAAAAAAAGACGTTCACACTTACCATGAACTGCCTGCTTCCTCCAGTCCGGTCTCCCGGCCGTTGCCTTGGTGACGCGTCCCTCTCTTGTCATCCGGCCCCACCTCCCAGGATGACGCGGCAGGCCATGAGACCGCTGCAGCCTGTGATTGGCTGCAGCCTGTGCTTGGCCTGTGATTGGCTGCAGCTGTCACTTGGCCTGAATTGTCATCCCGGGAGGTCGGACTGGAGGAAGGAGCCGGGACTTATCGGTAAGTCAGAACTTCTGTTTTTTTTTACACGTATATGTATATTGTGATCGAAAGTCACTGTCCATGGTGCTGAAACAGTTTAAGTCTTTCAGCACCGTGGGCAGTGACTGTCTCCTGACGTCGCGTACCCGAACATTTTTTGCCGGGTTCGGTTAAAACGAGTTCGGCCGAACCCGGTGAAGTTCGGTGCGCTCATCTCTAATTTGACACTCCGTTTGGATGTTTGTAACCAGAAAAGCACGTGGTGCTTTTCTGTTTACATTCATCCTTTTGACAGCTCTTGCGTGATTTTCGCGCATGCAACGCAGGACCGTCAGTGTGGCATGCGTTGTTTTCACGCACCCATTGAAGTCAATGGGTGCGTGTTGCGTGAAAAACGCAAGAATATAGAACATGTCGTGAGTTTTACGCAACGCACTCACGCAGCACAAAATTCACGCATCGTCTAAACAGCCCCATAGACTATTATAGGTGCGTACGACACGCGTGAAAAGCACGCGTGAAAAGCACGCGCGTCGCACGCGCGTATAATACGCTCGTGTAAATGAGGCCTAACACTTTTTTCCAATCTTCCTCTGTCCAATGTCTGTGTGCTTTTGCCCATATTAATATTTTCCTTTTATTAGCTAGTCTCAGATATGGCTTTTTCTTTGCCACTCTACCCTGAAGGCCAGCATCCCGGTCTCGCCTCTTCACTGTAGACGTTGACACTGGCGTTTTGCGGGTACTATTTAATGAAGCTGCCAGTTGAGGACCTGTGAGGCGTCTATTTCTCAAACTAGAGACTCTAATGTACTTGTCTTGTTGCTCAGTTGTGCAGCGGGGCCTCCCACTTCTCTTTCTACTCTGGTTAGAGCCTGTTTGTGCTGTCCTCTGAAGGGAGTAGTACACACCGTTGAAGGAAATCTTCAGTTTCTTGGCAATTTCTCGCATGGAATAGCCTTCATTTCTAAGAACAAGAATAGACTGTCGGGTTTCACATAAAAGCTCTCTTTTTCTAGCCATTTTGAGAGTTTAATCGAACCCACAAATGTAATGCTCCAGATTCTCAACTAGCTCAAAGGAAGGTCAGTTTTATAGCTCCTCTAAACAGCAAAACTGTTTACAGCGGTGCTAACATAATTGCACAAGGGTTTTCAATTGTTTTCTAATCATCCATTAGCCTTCTAACACAGTTAGCAAACACAATGTACTATTAGAACACTGGAGTGATGGTTGCTGGAAATGGGCCTCTATACACCTATGTAGATATTTCATTAAAAACCAGACGTTTGCAGCTAGAATAGTCATTTAGCACATTAACAATGTATAGAGTGTATTTCTGATTAAATTAATGTTATCTTCATTGAAAAAAACTGTGCTTTTCTTTCAAAATAAGGAAATTTCTAAGTGACCCTAAACTTTTGAACGGTAGTGTATGTCAGCAGTTGTCTTGAAACAATTCTATGTTATGTGTTCTCGAGTTGAATGTTTTTAATCATTTTTGTGTGATAAGGAGCTGATCATCCTTGAGAGTCTAGAGAAAGATCATGTTTACCATAAGGGAGGGGTCAGTCTGACTCTTAGCCTTAGAGAAGAGGTTTGTTTAATATAATGGAGGGGGTAGTCTGACTCCTAGCATCTATGACTTGGTATGTTTTGGGAACTCATAGTTTTACACTTCAGACGTCATGAAAGTTTATGATTGGTTCAGGACAAAACATATTGTCATTTTATGCTATTGGTTAAATGAAATCAAAAATAAATTTCATATTGTAAACATTGTAAATGATTGGCTGGAATCAAGCTGCTCCTACTGTGAAAGATATTTTTGTAATTGTTTGATGAATAAACGGCAGAGAAGGATTTTGAGCATACAAAGCATGGTCTCTTGTGTCATCTTTTCTCTCAGAGATATATATATATATATATATATATATATATCTCGATCACCTATGATTTGGATCTGGATAAATCACTGGAGGGCGGGTATCGGTTGACATACCCATTACAAATTTCAGTCTAATATATTTTGGCCCATGATTGCGTTAACAATCCCGTTCCCGTGCCGTCCGGTGGCAATGCAGATCTGCTCTCTTCTGAGCAGGTCTGCTGGAGCTGAACGACGCGTAGTTCAAAGATGCTGATTGGCAGGGCAGAATGACTTGCCCTGTCAATCAGCACCTTTTAATGAGTTTCCTCATTAAAAGGGATGTGTCCCACTTATGCTCCCTCAATTTTTCTCATATTCTAAGTTAACTTAAAACCGACCTTTCTACATGGACAAAGGTTACCTTCACCTCGTTTGGAAAATTGCTCCTTATTTAAAAATTGTCCCCCGTGTTTTATATTTTTTTCAGGTAGTGCCAATTCATAAACCACGCCTTTTCTTTTCCTCACTGTCCAATTCTCACCATACGGGCAGGAAAACCTGTTAGACTTGCTAAGACCCTGCTAACTCGTCCTAAATCAGGTGGAGGTATCGGTTTACCAAATCCCTTGTCTCATTATCACAGTGCCCATCTCCTATGTATCGTTAATAAGGCTTCGTTCACATCTGCGTCAGGGCTCCGTTCCATCTGAGCTTTCCATCAGAACGGAGCCCTGACTGACACAAACGGAAACCATAGGTTTTCGTTTCCATTACCATCGATTTCTGAGACGGAACGTTGGAACGAAGCCCTGACGCAGATGTGAACATAGCCTAACTGATGTAGGGATTTAGCCAATAAACAATGGGTTCACATGGAACAGTACTTCTCCATTACTCCCTTGGCCACAACGCCTTGGACTACAAGTAAACTTACGCAACCTCTTACAAACCATCCCACCATTGCACCGACTCTTAAAATTGTGCTACGCTTATTACCAAAGAGTGATATCTCAGCATACTCTTTTACAGTTTATCTAATATTGGAAAATCCGGGATTCCCCCTCAGGGCTGGAGAGGTTCTCTTTTTGCACTTGGCTTAAAGCCAATTACCTCAGAGCCATTACTAGATGGCTCATTTTGGGAAAAAAACATTGCTACATGAATGTACGGACCCATGCCCCATCTTCACTTGGCAGATCACCCAACTAAAGTATTACCTGGACTTTCTCCAGTCCTCCGGTGAATTTGCTCACCGCAGAACACGCTTCAAAACAATATGGACCTCTACAGGAAGTAAATGACATGCGGTGTCACATATTTATAAGATCCTTATCTCCCCTGCAAGCATTCCCTCCTACATTATAAAATGGGAAAGAGATTTAGCTATATCCTTCAGGCCAGAATGTGAGAGACTTTATCAACTTGCACACAGATCTATATCCAGCAGCAGGGCTGGCTCCAGGTTCATGTGGGCCCTTGGGTGACTCAGACTTAGTGGGCTCCTTTGCGGGGGAACTCACGGCAGCAGTAAAATGGCAGAAAACAGCAGTTTTGTAGATATTGCCACACACACCCCCTGGTAGGTAGTGCCACACCCCCCCTTGTAGATTGTGCCACACTTCCCACCGTATAGATAGCGTTACACCCCTCCCCTCGCTGTAGATAGCGCCTTTGGGGCTCCCTCTAGGAGTATAATGCCCAGCTAGAGCATTGCCGACGCTCTGGCTGGGGATTCCTCTCCTAGAGGAGCCCCTAATGTCACTGTCCATATATGGACAATGATGTCAGGGGCTCCTTCTGGGCCGGAATGCCCAGCCAGAGCATCGGCAACGCTCTGGCTGGGGATTCTGCTCCTGGAGCCGCTGTTGTCACTGTCCATATATGTATAGTGACATCAGGGGCTTCTCCAGGAGCGGAATCCCCATCCAGAGTGTCGGCAATGCTCTTGCCGGGGATTCCGGTCCAGGAGGAGCCCCTGACATCCCTGTCCATATATGGACAGGGATATATGGACAGTGGCTCCCTCTAGGAGCGTAATCCCTGACAAAAGCATTGGCAATGCTGTGGACGAGGATTCCGCTCCTGGAGAAGCCCCTGACGTCACTATCCATATATGGTCAGTGATGTCAGGGGCTCCTTCTGTACCGGAATCCCCGACCAGAGCGTCGGCAACGCTCTGGCCGGGTATTCCGCTCCTGGAGGAGCCATGACGGCAGTGTAAAGCACACAAGAAGCAGACTATAAGCTCCTCTCCCAATGGCACAGAGTCCCTTCTAGACTCCATGAACTAATACCTTCAGTTTCCCCTATATGTTGGAGATGTGGAGTCAAGGTGGATACTCTACTGCACGCTTTCTGGGAATGTCCCATGTTATTCACATTTTGGATCAGAGGGGCAGATTTACTAATAATATCGAAGTTTTAGACAGCGTAAAGTTAGAAAATGCACCAAATTTATCAAAGTGGTGCATGCTACATGAGAAGTTTGGTGCATCTAGCTAGACATGCTAGACAATTTTAAATTTCTTATACTCAATTTATTGCAGTTATTGAATCAGCAGAGCGTTGGTGATTTTTATGCACTATGCGACTCAGCACTCGGTGACCCCTCTCTGTAACTGAAAGTGGTCTACCACTTCGTGGCTGAGTTACAGTGGATCCTAAATGCTTCCACTTTGCAATAATACCGCACAGAATTGATCATGAACTATCTAGGAGGGAAGAAATTTCGGGAACTGACTTGTTACAATGGTGGCATCCTATTACAGTACCACGCTCAAATTCAGTGAGTTCTGTAGAATGACCCATTATTTCAAAAATGTTTGTAAAGGCAGACTGCATGGCTAGGGGCTTTATTTTATACACCTGTGGCAATGGGACTGAATTAAACAACTGATTTCAATGATTAAGAGGTGTGTCCCAATACTTTTGTCCTTGTAGTGTGTATGTACCAATCGGCCATAACATTGAAACCACTGACAGGTGAAGTGAATAACATTTATTATCTTTTTACAATAGCACCTGTCAAGGGGTGGAATATACTAAGCAGCAGAAGAACAGTCAGTTCTTGAAGTTGATATGCTGGATGCAGGAAAAATGGACAAACCTAAAGGTATGAGTGACTTTGACAAGGGCCAAATTGTGATGTCTAGATGACTGGTCAGAGCTTCTCTAAAACGGCATGTCTTGTGGGGTGTTCCCAGTATGCAGCTGTTAGTATCTACCAAAAGTGGTCCAACAAACGACTACTGGTGAATCGACAACAGGCTCGTGGGCGCCCAAAGCTCATTAATGTGTGAGGGGAGCAAAGGCTAGCTTATATGGTCTGATCTAACAGAAGAACTACAGAAGCACAAATGTAAAATATTAATGCTGGCTATGATTGAAAGGTGTCGAGACACACACACAGTGTATCACAGCTTGCTGCTTTTGGGGCTGTGTAGCCGCAGATCAATAAGAGTGCCATTGCTGCACCTTGTGCAGTGCCAAAAGCCAAAAGTGTCTACAATGGGAAAGTGAGCATGAGAACTTGACCATAAAGCAATGGAAAAAGGTGGCCTAGTCTGATGAATCATGTCGTCTTTCATGTGGACAGCCGTGTGTATGCGTCACTTACCCGGGGAAGAGATGGCAGTGTGGTGCTCTGGGTAATACTTTCCTGTGAAACCTTGGGTCCCGGCATTCATGTGAATGTTACATTGACAGGTACCACCTACCTGAACATTGTTGCAGACCGAGTACAACCCTTTATGGCAAATGGTATTCCCTAATGGAGTTCAATGTGTTGAATTTGCTTCCAAATTCCCCAGATCTCAATCTGATAAAGCATCTTTTGGATGTGGTGGAAAACAAGTCCAATCCTTAAACAATCTGCTGCAAACGAATTGGTGCCAGATACCACAGGACACCTTCAAAGATCTTGTGGACTCCATGCGTTGATGGGTCAGAGCTTTCTTGGCAGAATGAGGTGGACCTACAAACTATTAAGCAGGTGGTTTGTGGTTTGTGGTTTTAATGTTATCGCTTAAAGGTGCAAATATACTACTCTGTTCCATTTTCTTAGACATACCTAATCTCAGCAGAGGAAGCAGCTTTCTCCACAGGAAACTGACAAATTACAGCTCCTTCTTCTGTTCTATTTTTACAGCACTGAACCCTCATACACAGATGTGATCAGCGAATGGAGCCTCATGTGATCAGTCTGTGACCTATGAATGTTCAACTAGTGAACAGCTTGCAACCTTTCCAACCACATCATTCTTGTTCTTAGTGAATATTCACCTAATTGAGACCCCAGAACCCAGATCCAGATTTTACTAGAACTCTGGAGCATTATTATATGTAGATACTATACAGTGGGGTATAGACTGGGTAGCCATTATGTGTGCCATCATGTTGTGCCTCCATCAGGCACTGTATTCTCCCACAGAAGACTGATACGGCAGAACTGGGAGTGCCCTTTGTTGTAAGTGACACAGAACACGACTATGGCCATGTACACAGGGTCTTAGAGTGTTTATGGACTCTATATTTTGTTAGGGGATTGATGTGTATAAAATTACTCAATCTTATTACGAAGTGAAAAAAATCTGAAAAAGTCTGTGCATTACAGATATGCAATCTTCTACTAGCTTTCCTGTATTTGCTATCCTCTTTACTACTTCCTTCCCAACACTGCTTCAAAATATTATGAAGCTGCCTAATAGATTTTTGTAACATTTTTTCAAGCAACCAACTCCCACTCACATCTGCTGAGTGCTTGTGCCACAGCCCAGATGTCTGCCAGCCTCCTAAAACAAGTGGGTTCAACTCCCATTTTTACTTAAGAACAGTCTGTTTATATTGAATAAACACTGTAGGCACATTAAGGGTGCATGTAATATAACAAACCAATGAGGAAATAACACACCTGGTAAAACACATACTGTGCTTCTGTATTCAGTAAAGGAATCTCTAGGAGATCTACAGCCCAAGGAATCAACAATATGCCTGTCACACGTCACATATCCCTATACTGAATCCGGATTCCTAGGAAGTACAACATGAACGTTGTGAAAAACACACTTTTCAGGCAGTGGATCATTTTACTATGTCTTAAATGGGTCGTACCAGAATCGACAATTATCACTGTAACGGCAGGGGGTAGGGAGACGGACAAGTGAGCCCTAATCTACCCGCCACTCTGTCCCTGCCTACTTGCAACGACCCGCCCTAGGCGACGGGGTACAACTGGGCGGCGGTCCCTGCGCTCAGTAAGTGCACGACAAACACGACAAACATACAAGGAACACAAGCAAGGAAAAGGGGCCGTTGCCCACGGCAACACCGTGAGCAACCAGAGTGGTGAACGAGCCGAGTCAAGCCAGGAGTGTGCGAGGTACAAAACGAAAAGCAGAAGAGTAGTCGGTAAGCCAGGGTCGGTATGGAGCAGGATCAAAAATAGCAGGAGCTGTAGCTGGGCCAGGAACCACAAGGAAGGAAACCAAAGCAATAACAAGCACCGAGGGACAGGAAGTGCAGGCTTAAATAGACCGAGGGCGGGAGCTAGCTGAGTCTGGCCAGGTTACGATAGGCTCTCCCATTCCTAAGCCTGCCAGCCTGAATGGTGGAAGCAGGAGTCAGTCTCAGGGATGTATTCTCAGGTGCTGACTGATTAGTTCTGGGAGTTAACCCCGCAGTGCCTGGCAGATCCTTTACAGTACCCCCCCTTTTATGAGGGGCCACCGGACCCTTTCTAAGTGGACCTGGCTTACTGGGGAAACGCAGGTGGAACCTCCTGACCAATACCCCAGCGTGAACATCCCGGGCGGGTACCCAAGTCCTCTCCTCGGGCCCGTATCCTCTCCAATGGACCAGGTACTGGAGGGAGCCTTGGACCATCTTGCTGTCCACAATCCTGGCCACCTCGAATTCCACCCCCTCCAGGGTGAGGATGGGAACAGGAGGTCTCCTCGAGGGAGCCAAGGACGGGGAGCAGCGTTTGAGGAGGGAGGCATGAAACACGTCGTGTATCCGAAAAGACGGGGGTAACTCCAGCCGGAAGGAGACAGGATTGAGGACCTCGATGACCTTATACGGCCCAATAAACCGGGGAGCAAACTTCTTGGACGGAACCTTGAGACGCAAGTTCCTAGACGACAACCACACCAGATCCCCGACCATAAACAGGGGGTTAGCAGAACGTTTTTTATCAGCCTGAGTTTTTTGTACGCTCTGGGACACCTCTAGGTTTTTCTGAACCTGGGCCCAGACTGTGCACAGTTCCCGATGAACGACCTCTACCTCAGGATTGTTGGAACTACCAGGTGAAACGGAGGAGAACCGTGGATTAAACCCAAAATTACAAAAAAAAGGAGAGACCCCAGACGAGTTACTGACCCGGTTATTAAGGGAAAATTCGGCGAGGGGAATGAAAGAGACCCAATCAAATTGACAGTCAGAGACAAAACACCTTAAGTATTGTTCGAGAGACTGATTAGTCCTCTCCGTTTGGCCATTGGTTTCAGGATGGAAGGCAGAGGAGAAGGACAGATCAATCCCCAACTTCATACAGAAGGCTCTCCAAAACAATGAAACAAATTGTACCCCTCTGTCCGAAACAATATTGACAGGGACCCCATGGAGACGCAGGATGTGTTTGACAAACAAGGTAGCCAACGTTTTGGCGTTGGGTAGTTTCTTGAGGGGCACAAAGTGGCACATCTTACTGAAGCGGTCCACCACCACCCACACCACCGACTTGCCTTGGGAAGGAGGCAAATCGGTGATAAAATCCATGGAGATATGTGTCCAAGGTCTCTGGGGAATGGGCAACGAACGCAGTAAGCCCGCTGGTCGGGACCTGGGAGTCTTGGACCTAGCACAAACCTCACAAGCGGCGACGTAGGCCTTAACGTCTTTAGGCAACCCAGGCCACCAATAATTTCTGGTAATTAGGTGTTTGGTACCCAGGATGCCTGGATGGCCAGATAGTGCGGAGTCATGATTTTCCCTAAGTACCCTTAGCCGGAATTGCAGGGGAACAAACAGCTTGTTCTCAGGAAGGTTCCCGGGAGCTGCACCTTGATCAGCAGCAATTTCAGAGACTAAATCAGAATCGATCGAGGAAATGATTATACCTGGAGGCAAAATACAAGCAGGATCTTCCTCCGAAGGAGGGCTGGCCATGAAGCTACGCGACAGTGCATCAGCCTTAATATTTTTAGACCCAGCCCTATAGGTAACCAAAAAATTGAATCTGGTAAAAAATAACGCCCATCGAGCTTGTCTCGGGTTTAGCCTCCGGGCAGATTCTAGGAACACCAGATTCTTGTGGTCGGTAAGGACCGTTACCTGGTGCCTAGCCCCCTCCAGGAAGTGGCGCCACTCTTCAAATGCCCATTTAATGGCTAAGAGTTCGCGGTTGCCAATATCATAGTTACTTTCAGTTGGCGAAAACTTCCTGGAGAAGTAGGCACAGGGGCGGAGATGGGTGAGGGACCTGGTACCCTGGGACAAGACAGCCCCCACTCCCACCTCAGATGCGTCAACTTCCACGATAAATGGCTCCATTTGGTTGGGCTGAACCAGCACCGGGGCCGAGACAAAGCACTTCTTAAGGACCTCAAAAGCCTGGACAGCCTCAGGAGGCCAGTGGAGGAGATCAGCACCTTTGCGAGTGAGGTCCGTAATGGGCTTAGCGATGACCGAGAAGTTAGCAATAAATCTCCTGTAATAATTAGCAAACCCCAAAAAACACTGTAACGCCTTCAGGGAGGCAGGTTGGACCCATTCCGCCACAGCCTGAACCTTGGCGGGGTCCATGCGGAATTCATGAGGAGTGAGGATTTGACCCAAAAATGGAATCTCCTGTACCCCAAACACACATTTTTCGGTTTTGGCAAACAGTTTATTTTCCCGAAGGACCTGGAGCACCTTCCTGACATGCTCCACGTGGGAGGACCAGTCCTTGGAAAACACCAGTATGTCATCAAGGTACACTACCAGAAAAATCCCCAGGTAATTTCTCAAAATCTCATTTATGAAATTCTGGAAGACCGCAGGGGCATTACACAACCCAAAGGGCATGACGAGGTATTCGAAATGGCCTTCGGGCGTGTTAAACGCAGTCTTCCACTCATCCCCCTCTTTGATGCGAATAAGGTTATACGCCCCCCGTAGATCCAATTTAGAAAACCATTGGGCCCCCTGAACCTGATTAAAGAGATCGGGAATCAAAGGAAGGGGATACTGGTTCCTTACCGTGACCTTATTCAGGCTACGGTAGTCAATGCATGGCCTAAGACCACCATCCTTCTTCCCCACGAAGAAGAAGCCAGCACCTACCGGAGAAGAAGAGGGATGAATGTAACCCTTGGCCAGGGATTCCTGGATATACACTCTCATAGCTTCACGTTCGGGACAAGAAAGATTAAATATCCTACCCTTAGGAAGCTTAGCTCCTGGTACCAATTCGATAGCGCAATCGTATTCTCTATGAGGAGGTAACACTTCGGAGGCCTCCCTAGAGAAAACATCAGCGAAGTCCTGAACAAACTCGGGTAGCGTATTCGCCTCCTTAGGGGGAGAAATAGAATTAACAGAAAAACATGACGTACAACATTCATTACTCCATTTGGTTAGCTCCCCAGTATTCCAGTCAAACGTGGGATTATGCAACTGCAACCAGGGAAGACCTAGCACCAAATCGTACGATAATCCCTGCATCAACAGTACAGAGCATTGCTCCAAATGCATGGAGCCAACAAGGAGTTCAAAAACAGGGGTATGCTGTGTAAAATAACCATTAGCAAGAGGAGTGGCGTCGATACCCACTACCGGGACAGGTTTAGGCAAATCAATAAGAGGCATAGCAAGGGACATAGCAAATTCCACAGACATGATATTAGTAGAGGACCCTGAATCCACGAAAGCACTGCCGGTAGCAGACCTACCACCAAAAGAGACCTGAAAGGGAAGCAAGATCTTAGTACGTTTCATATTTACGGGAAATACCTGTGCGCCCAAGTGACCTCCCCGATGATCACTTAGACGCGGAAGTTCTCTGGCTGCAACCTTACGCTTAGGACAGTTGTTCACTTGATGCTTGTCGTCCCCACAGTAGAAGCAGAGACCATTCTTCCTGCGGAATTCTCTACGTTGTTGGGGGGACACGGAGGCCCCGAGTTGCATAGGTATCTCTGAATCTTTCGGGGAGGAACGAAGCAACGGAGCTTCGGGAGGCATCATGGGGGAGTCGGAGGAGAAAACACATAAACGTTCACGTTGTCGTTCCCTGAGACGTCGGTCAAGTCGTATCGCTAAAGCCATAACCAGGTCTAGGGAGTCACAAGAGGGATAGCTAACTAGCAGGTCTTTCAGGGCATTCGACAGACCCAACCTAAACTGGCACCTTAAGGCAGGGTCATTCCACCGAGAAGCTACGCACCACTTCCGAAAGTCAGAGCAATACTCCTCAACAGGTCTCTTACCCTGACTTAAGGTCACCAGCTGACTCTCGGCAAAGGCAGTCCTGTCAGTCTCGTCATAAATAAGTCCGAGAGCAGAAAAGAAACAATCAACGGAGGAAAGTTCAGGGGCGTCAGGAGCCAAGGAGAAGGCCCACTCTTGGGGCCCTTCCTGGAGCCGGGACATAATTATACCCACCCGCTGGCTCTCAGAACCTGAGGAATGAGGCTTTAAACGAAAGTAAAGCCTACAACTCTCCCGAAAGGAGAGAAAAGTCCTCCGGTCCCCTGAGAACCGGTCGGGCAACTTGAGGTGGGGTTCAAGAGGTGCGGTGCGGGGAACTACCAGGGTAGCATCAGGCTGGTTGACCCTCTGAGCCAGGGCCTGGACCTGTAGGGAGAGACCCTGCATTTGCTGAGCCAGGGTCTCACGGGGATCCATAGTGGTGTCAGGGACCAGGGGTAGACTAGGTATGGGCTTGTTATTATGTAACGGCAGGGGGTAGGGAGACGGACAAGTGAGCCCTAATCTACCCGCCACTCTGTCCCTGCCTACTTGCAACGACCCGCCCTAGGCGACGGGGTACAACTGGGCGGCGGTCCCTGCGCTCAGTAAGTGCACGACAAACACGACAAACATACAAGGAACACAAGCAAGGAAAAGGGGCCGTTGCCCACGGCAACACCGTGAGCAACCAGAGTGGTGAACGAGCCGAGTCAAGCCAGGAGTGTGCGAGGTACAAAACGAAAAGCAGAAGAGTAGTCGGTAAGCCAGGGTCGGTATGGAGCAGGATCAAAAATAGCAGGAGCTGTAGCTGGGCCAGGAACCACAAGGAAGGAAACCAAAGCAATAACAAGCACCGAGGGACAGGAAGTGCAGGCTTAAATAGACCGAGGGCGGGAGCTAGCTGAGTCTGGCCAGGTTACGATAGGCTCTCCCACTCCTAAGCCTGCCAGCCTGAATGGTGGAAGCAGGAGTCAGTCTCAGGGATGTATTCTCAGGTGCTGACTGATTAGTTCTGGGAGTTAACCCCGCAGTGCCTGGCAGATCCTTTACAATCACCTATACTGAAGATAGGGGATAATTGTCTGATCGCTGGGGGACCCACCCATCACGAGAATGGTGGGCCGAAACCCCCGTTCCTTCACACTGCACTTTCCGCAATGAGAAGGAGTGGCAGTCGAGCGTGCGCCGGCCGCTCCATTTAATGTCTATGGGACTGATGAAAACAGCCGAGCGCTCTACTAAGCTTTTACTATCATTACCGTACACTTTGAATAGACCGCTAGCGCTCAAGCACAACCGCCGTTCCATTTGCGGTTGAGTAAGAACAGGGGGTTCTGGGCCCCCATTCTCCCGATCAGTGGGGGCCCCAGCGATCAGACATTTATCGCCTATCCTGTGGGAATACCCCAAAAAACAGGCTGGATGGGAGCTAGATTATTCCCTTCGGTCTTTCCTCTTTATTTATATAGCCTGAGCTCTGAAAGATTCCATCCAAAAGTCAGTCATAAAAAAGATTTTTTAAAAACCCTTTCAATAGATACATTATTAAATTTTCACGGCTCCTACTCACAGGGGTAGATTTGGGCGACGATGTCGCAGGGGCGCTAGGCCCGCTGTTCCAATGCATGCTGCCAATATGCATTGACGTCACTGTGCCATCGTGTCTTGGGCCGCAGAGGCAGATCAGCTGTTTGGAATTTGGTGAGTCTGTTCCTACTTTTTAATATTTTATTTGAGGGGGCACTCTGTGTGTGTGACTATTATTCTGTAGGCACTGAGTGTAACTTTATTATATTGGGGCACTGATAGTAGCACTATTATTTTGGGAGCACTGATTGTGACTATTCTTTTTTTGTCGGACTATGTAAGTGACATTAATATTTTCGGGGACACGTGTGGTACTATTATTTTTGGGCAATCTATGTGTAATACCATTTCTTTTGGGGACACTCTGTGTGACACTATTGTTTTTATTATTATTTTATAAATTTATTTATTATGTGCATGACACTATTCTTTCCAAGTACACTATAGTTATGGTACTACTATTTCTGCAAAATAATATTTGGGCCATAGGGCAGCGCTGTAGGTATGACAACAGCAAACACAGAACGTTATATAGTGTGCACATTGTACGTCAAACCCCCCCCCCCCCCCCCCCCCCATTTTTACAATCCTGGATCTGCCCATGCATACTTGTTTATGCAGTTGCGTAATTTTTTTGGGCTTAGGATGTTTAATATATATTGTAAGCCACAGTATGTTTAATGTGCCTCACAGTAACTTACTGTTCACGACTTGTCTGATTGCCAAATACATGTTACAATTAGAAGATGACTAATTGATGATCAAAAGCATAGCCAACCACCATATCCAATTACATTTTCATACAATTCAAGTGATTACCAAGTGATAGTATTTGATCATTTTGGTTTTATTTCATAAATATCAGATCGTTATAGGTTGTATTACATGAAAAAATTGTTAATACTGAAAAATACCATAATTATGTCTTTGTTACTAAAACAATCAGTTCTATGTGTGAGTACATGAGACAATGCATAATCTATCCCATTGTGGGAGATATCTTGCAATGCCCCAATAGTGACAAATATCACAGGCCGGATAGTGGCAAATTGTCTTATCTATGCTATGTAGACATACCACATGAGTGACAGCTGGAAGAAAATTGTGGGGAAAATGCAACAAACTTGCTCTGCTACTTCCCAGTACTTTATAAAACTTCAGTTTCTTATTAATAAAAGTCTGCTTATTGCTATTAGTTTAGAAAGTGACACATTGTATTGTGGCTATGCTGCATTGTTAACAGGTAGGGCAGGGAGTTCCTACCTATAGACACACAGCAAGGATGTAAAACAATGTCACCCTGTGCATCAGTAACGCTGGAAACACATCAAGATTATGTTTCAGATTTTGTTGCAGATTTTCTTGTAGCCCAAAGTGTATCCAAGGTAAAGCAGAAGTATAAATTCTTTCTTTATTTCTAATTCCTTATAAATCCATTCGTCCTTTGCTAAAAAAACAAAACTGCATCAAAATCTACACCAAAAACTGGATGTGTGTTTCCAGCCTAAGATAGAACACACCTGTCTGTACTCACCACATGTATACGAACACACCAAGAGTGATCCCCCACTTTATCGTTCCCAGTGGTGCACTCCTAATCCGGAGCTCCTTATCAGTGCTGTACTCAAAGAAGAACATGACTTCCAGTCTGGCGGCTTCTCCACACTGCTCACATCAAGTGTCCCTTATAGCTGCTGAAAATGAAAGTAACTTCCACAGGACGCATGAGGAGCGTGACATGTACTGCCCTTTCACAGGCTGCTAACACTGCAGAGTGAAGAGCACTGCCCGGTCACTGGCTGCTAACACTGCAGAGTGAAGAGCACTGCCCTGTCACTGGCTGCTAACTCTGCTGAGTGAAGAGCACTGCCCTGTCACTGGCTGCTAACTCTGCTGAGTGAAGAGCACTGCCATGTCACTGGCTGCTTACACTGCTATGCAAAGAGGACTGCCTTGTCACTGGCTGCTAACACTGCAGAGTGACGAGAACTGCCCTGTCAATGGCAGCTAACACTGCTTAGTAAAGAGCACTGTCCTGTCACTGGTTGCTAACACTGCTTAGCAAAGAGCACTACCCTGTCACTGGCTGCTAACACTGCAGAGTGAAGAGCACTGCCCTGTCACTGGCTGCTAATGCTGCTTAGTAAAGAGCACTGTCCTGTCACTGGCAGCTAACACTGCTTGTAAGGAGCACTGTCCTGTCACTGGCTGCTAACACTGCAGAGTGAAGAGCACTACACTGTCACTGGCTGATAACACTGCAGAGTGAAGAGCACTGCCCTGTCACTGGCTACTAACACTGCTTAGTATAGCGCACTGCCCTGTCACTGGCTGCTAACACTGCAGAGTGAAGAGCACTGCCCTTTCACTGGTTGCTAACTGCAGAGTGAAGAGCACTGCCTTGCCACTGGCTGCTAACACTGCAGAGTGAAGAGCACTGCTCTGTCACTGGCTGCTAACACTGCAAAGTCAAGAGAACTGCCCTGTCACTGGCTGTTAACACTGTAGAGTGAAGAGAACTGCCCTGTTACTGGCTGCTAACACTGCAAAGTGAAGAGAACTGCCCTGTCACTGGGTGCTAACACTGCAGAGTGAAGAGCACTGCCCTATCACTGGTTGCTAACACTGCAGAGTGGAGAGCACTGCCCTGTCACTGGTTGCTAACACTGCAGAGTGGATAGCACTGCCCTGTCACTGGCTGCTAACACTGCAGAGTGAAGAGCACTGCCCTGTCACTGGCTGCTAACACTGTAGAGTGAGAAGCACTGCCTTTTCACTGGCTGCTAACACTGCAGAGTCAAGAACACTGCCCTGTCACTGGCTGCTAATACTGCAGAGTAAATAGCACTGACCTGTCACTGACTGTTAACACGGCAAAGTGAATAGCACTGCCTTGTCACTGGCTGCTAACACTGCAGAGTGAAGAGAACTGCCCTGTCACTGGCTGCTAACACTGCATAGTGAATAGCACTGCCTTGTCACTGGTTGCTAACACTGCAGAGTGAAGAGAACTGCCCTGTCACTGGCTGCTAACACTGCAGAGTGAAGAGAACTGCCCTGTCACTGTCTGCTAACACTGCAGAGTGAAGAGTACTACCTTGTCATTGGCTGCTAACACTGCAGAGTGAAGAGCACTGCCCTGTCACTGGCTGCTAACACTGTAGAGTGAAGAACACTGCCCTTTCACTGGCTGCTAACACTGCAGAGTGAAGAGTACTGCCCTGTCATTGGCTGCTAACACTGCAGAGTGAAGAGCACTGCCCTGTCACTGGCTGCTAACACAAGAACACTGCCCTTTCACTGGCTGCTAACACTGCAGAGTGAAGAACAATGCCCTGTCAATGGCAGCTAACAATGCTTAGTAAAGAGCACTGTCCTGTCACTGGTTGCTAATACTGCTGAGTGAAGAGCACTGCCCTGTCATTGGCTGCTAACACTGAGTGAAGAGCACTGCCCGGTCACTGGTTGCTAACACTGCTGAATTAAGAGCACTGCCCTTTCACTGGCTGCTAACACTGCAGAGTGAAGAGCACTGCCTTGTCACTGGCTGCTAATACTGCAGAGTGAAGAGCACTACCCGGTCACTGGTTACTAACACTGCTGAGTAAAGAGCACTGCCCTGTCACTGGCTGCTAACACTGCAGAGTGAAGAGCACTGCCATGTCACTGGCTGCTTACACTGCTTAGCAAAGAGCACTGCTCTTTCACTGGCTGCTACACTGCAGAGTGAAGAGCACTGCCCTGTCACTGGCTGCTAACACTGCAGAGTGAAGAGCACTGCCCGGTCACTGGTTGCTAACACTGCAGAGTGAAGAGCACTGCCCTGTCACTGGCTGCTAACTCTGCTGATTGAAGAGCACTGCCATGTCACTGGCTGCTTACACTGCTATGCAAAGAGGACTGCCTTGTCACTGGCTGCTAACACTGCAGAGTGACGAGAACTGCCCTGTCAATGGCAGCTAACACTGCTTCGTAAAGAGCACTGTCCTGTCACTGGTTGCTAACACTGCTTAGCAAAGAGCACTACCCTGTCACTGGCTGCTAACACTGCAGAGTGAAGAGCACTGCCCTGTCACTGGCTGCTAATGCTGCTTAGTAAAGAGCACTGTCCTGTCACTGGCAGCTAACACTGCTTGTAAGGAGCACTGTCCTGTCACTGGCTGCTAACACAAGAACACTGCCCTTTCACTGGCTGCTAACACTGCAGAGTGAAGAACAATGCCCTGTCAATGGCAGCTAACAATGCTTAGTAAAGAGCACTGTCCTGTCACTGGTTGCTAATACTGCTGAGTGAAGAGCACTGCCCTGTCATTGGCTGCTAACACTGAGTGAAGAGCACTGCCCGGTCACTGGTTGCTAACACTGCTGAATTAAGAGCACTGCCCTTTCACTGGCTGCTAACACTGCAGAGTGAAGAGCACTGCCTTGTCACTGGCTGCTAATACTGCAGAGTGAAGAGCACTACCCGGTCACTGGTTACTAACACTGCTGAGTAAAGAGCACTGCCCTGTCACTGGCTGCTAACACTGCAGAGTGAAGAGCACTGCCATGTCACTGGCTGCTTACACTGCTTAGCAAAGAGCACTGCTCTTTCACTGGCTGCTACACTGCAGAGTGAAGAGCACTGCCCTGTCACTGGCTGCTAACACTGCAGAGTGAAGAGCACTGCCCGGTCACTGGTTGCTAACACTGCAGAGTGAAGAGCACTGCCCTGTCACTGGCTGCTAACTCTGCTGATTGAAGAGCACTGCCATGTCACTGGCTGCTTACACTGCTATGCAAAGAGGACTGCCTTGTCACTGGCTGCTAACACTGCAGAGTGACGAGAAGTGCCCTGTCAATGGCAGCTAACACTGCTTCGTAAAGAGCACTGTCCTGTCACTGGTTGCTAACACTGCTTAGCAAAGAGCACTACCCTGTCACTGGCTGCTAACACTGCAGAGTGAAGAGCACTGCCCTGTCACTGGCTGCTAATGCTGCTTAGTAAAGAGCACTGTCCTGTCACTGGCAGCTAACACTGCTTGTAAGGAGCACTGTCCTGTCACTGGCTGCTAACACTGCAGAGTGAAGAGCACTACACTGTCACTGGCTGATAACACTGCAGAGTGAAGAGCACTGCCCTGTCACTGGTTGCTAACACTGCTTAGTATAGTGCACTGACCTGTCACTGGCTGCTAACACTGCTGAGTGAATAGCACTGCCTTGTCACTGGCTGCTAACACTGCAGAGTGAAGAGCACTGCCCTGTCACTGGCTATTAACATGCAGAGTGAACAGCACTGCCCTGTCACTGGCTGCTAACACTGCTGAGGGAAGAACACTGCCATGTCAATAGCTGCTAACACTGCAGAGTGAAGAGCACTGCCCTGTCACTGGCTGCTAATGCTGCTTAGCAGGGGCGTAACTAGGAAAGACTGGGCCCCATAGCAAACTTTTGACTGGGGCCCCCCCCTCCCCCGGGTGTCACACAACCCCCCCCCCCCCCACTTGTAGATAGTGCCTTTTTTTACAAACCCCCCCTTTTGATAACGCCATACAGCCCCCCTGTAGATAACGCCATACAGCCCCCTTTGTAGATATCTACAGAGGGGGCTGTATGGCGCTATCTACAGAGGGGGCTGTATGGCGTTATCTACGGGGGGACTGTATGGCGTTCCCTACAGGGGGGACTGTATGGCGTTATCTACGGGGGGACTGTATGGCGTTCCCTACAGGGGGGGACTGTATGGCGCTATCTACAGGGGGGACTGTATGGCGCTATCTACAGGGGGGACTGTATGGCGTTATCTAGAGGGGGGACTGTATGGCGTTATCTACGGGGGGGCTGTATGGCGTTATCTACAGGGGGTACTGTATGGCGTTATCTACAGGGGGGACTGTATGGCGTTCCCTACAGGAGGGGTCTGTAGGGAACGCCATACAGCCCCCCCCTGTAGGGAATGCCATACAGCCCCCCCTGTAGGGAACGCCATACAGCCCCCCCCTGTAGGGAACGCCATACAGCCCCCCCCTGTAGGGAACGCCATACAGCCCCCCCCTGTAGGGAACGCCATACAGCCCCCCCCTGTAGGGAACGCCATACAGCCCCCCCTGTAGGGAACGCCATACAGCCCCCCCCTGTAGGGAACGCCATACAGCCCCCCCCTGGAGGGAACGCCATACAGCCCCCCCCCTGGAGGGAACGCCATACAGCCCCCCCCCTGTAGGGAACGCCATACAGCGTCCCCCCCCTGTAGGGAACGCCATACAGCTTTCCCCCCTGTAGGGAACGCCATACAGCATCTCCCCCCCCCTGTAGGGAACGCCATACAGCATCTCCCCCCCCTGTAGGGAACGCCATACAGCGTCCCCCCTCCCAAAAAAATGCGACCTACAGTGTGATAAAGACTTTACAGACCTAATAAAAGACATGTATCCCCTCTCCACAGGACAGGGGATACATGTGTGATGGCTGGCAGCGATAGGGAGAACGGGGGACTGAAAGTCCCCCAAGTTCTCCATGACTAACCTCTGACTTCCGGCGTCTTTGTCGGCAGCTCACTAAAAATGAAAGGAGCGCTGGTCACGCATGCGCACAAGCGTGACCGGCGCTCCATTCATTTCTCCGGAGCTGCCGACACAGACCCCGGAAGTCCGAGGTTTGTGATGGAGAACGTCAGGGGACTTTCAGTCCCCCGTTCTCCCTATCGCTGCCAGCCATCACACATGTATCCCCTGTCCTGTGGATAGGGGATACATGTCTTTTGTTTAATGGCAGAGCGGGGAGATACCTCCCTGCTCTGCCGTAGTGATCAGTGGCGTCCCGCTGTAGCAGCCATAGCGGCTGCTAGCGGAGCCTCTGGCCATGGTGGGGGCCAGTGCCGGCGGGCGACACGGGCCCCCTCATGCCGCGGGCCCCGTAGCAGTCGCTACTGCTGCTACGGCGGTAGTTACGCCACTGCTGCTTAGTAAAGAGCACTGTCCTGTCACTGGCAGCTAACACTGCTTGTAAAGAGGACTATCTTGTCACTGGCTGCTAACACTGCAGAGTGAAGAGCACTACACTGTCACTGGCTGCTAACACTGCAGAGTGAAGAGCACTGCCCTGTCACTGGCTGCTAACACTGTTTAGTAAAGAGCACTGTCCTGTCACTGGTTGCTAATACTGCTGAGTGAATAGCACTGCCTTGTCACTGGTTGCTAACACTGCAGAATGAAGAAAACTACCCTGTCACTGGCTGCTAACACTGAAGAGTGAAGAGCACTGCCTTGTCACTGGCTGCTAACACTGCTTAGTAAAGAGCACTGCCCTGTCACTGGCTGCTAACACTGCAGAGTGAAGAGCACTGCTCTGTCACTGGCTGCTAACAATGTTTAGTAAAGAGCACTGTCCTGTCACTGACCGCTAACACTGCAGAGTGAAGAGCTCTGCCCTGTCACTGGCTGCTATGGATGAGTGCAGAGCACTGCCAGGGGCGTAACTAAAATCCTATGGGCTTCAGTACAAGGGTCTATTAAAGGGGATTTCCAGTCATAAGAAATTGACATATTAATATCTGATTGGTAAGTGTTTCACTACCGGCACCCCCGACGATCAGCTGTTTTAAATAGGCCGCAAGCGTTGCTTCCCCTTCATTCTTTACCTGTTCATACTATGAATCGTCGACATACTTGTTGCGATGGTTCACCGTATTACAGCCTTCTGCCATTCACTTGAGCCTTCTTTTCTTCTTTATCCGGCCCAGACCACCATGACAACTTCTTCCAGTCATCACTCGTCTCTGCAGAATTTGCAACACAAACATCTTTGGCTCCTCGCTTTTCCACCACTCTCCCCAACTTTTCATGAGTAAAATAAATAGCCACAAAAAATTACCAACCATAGTGCCCTAGATGATAATAATGCCCCCTCTTGGTGCCCCACACAGTAATAGTGCCCCTTTAGGTCCCACAGCGTAATAGTTCTCCTAATAGTGCCCCACACAGAAACAGTGCCCCAACACACAGAAATACGGCCTTCCTATGTGCTGCCACAAAGTAGTAATGTTTCCCTTTTTGCCCCCCCCCACACAGTATTAGTCCTCTTTTGTGACCCATATAGTAGTTGTCCTCTTTTGTGTTCCCCTTATAGTAGTAGTCCTCTTTTGTGCCCGTATATAGTAGTTAGGTCACCCTTTGTGCCCCATATAGTAATTAGGCCCCCCTTCGATTCTTTATTTCTGTTACTTATATTGCGTGAAAATATTGTGCAGCGCTGTACAATGTTCCCAGTGGGGCTCACAATCTAAATTCCTGATCTGATTTCTTTCTTTGGAGTGTGTGAGGAAACTGGAGAACCCGGAGGAAACCCACATAAAAAACATTATGGAACATACAAACTCCATGCAGATGTTGTCCTTGGTTGGAATTAAAACTAGGACCCTAGTGCTGCAAGGCAACAGTACTTACCACTGAGCCACCATGCTGCCCCTTTGTGCCCACATATAGTAGTTCGGTCACCCTTTGTGCCCGCATATAGTAGTTAAATCCCCTAGTGCTGCATGATGCTTTGTTCTTGCCGTAAAATCTGATGGAATTGCCAACGGAGGCTCTGAATGCCAATGGGAACAGAGTCTAAGTAAATCTGTCTTGTGGTATTAATAGTATTACTATTGTAAAATCTATGATTATTTCTCTACCTTCCACTCTTCTGTATGGTATTCATCAGATTGTGTTACTTAGGTTTCCTCGGGACCATTTCACTTTCTGTGTGGGTGATCACTATTTGAGTACATCTAGCTACACAAACAGAAGCGATCAGAGGAAGTTCTATAGTTCTGCTATAAATTACATTGCCTCTTCATACTACATAGGCTTGTCAAGCAGCATGTAAATATATAGTCCTAGTGATTTAAAACTGTTTGCAATACTGCAGATATGTTATAAATCACTGCAAAAGTCTATACTTCTTTATACAAGGGTAGGTTCAAACTCCAGTTACCAGCACAATGCAGACAATTCACAATGCTGCATAGAGGGAGATTGCACAGGTGCAAAATATTGATGAACAACCACTCTCACATTTAAACAAGATTCAGACAAACGTGTGGAAACTTGGACGTAAAAAACTGCAATTTTTCACGTCTGAGTTGAATGGCAGTGTGAATGGCCCCTTTGAAATACTGTACATGCGTCCGGGTGATGGCCGTTGTTTTAACGGCCATCACACGGACGTATACCACGGTCGTCTGAATTCGGCCTTAGTGTGGTTCACTTAGAAGGTGCTTGGCAGCCCTCCAGATCTAGTAGTATGGGCGTAACTATTAGGGCACACTTTGAGAAGCCTAATCTTTATGCAATGATAATACTAAGCAGTGTAACAACTTGCAGGTATGTGGACCCACTGGCCACTCCGCCGTAACAGAGCAGCTGTTTGTCAACAGAGTCTGTGAGAGTCAGTAGTGCTAAAGTACCTGGAAGGTCAGAAGTGGGTATATGCCAGACAGTCAGGGGAAAGCCGGGCTGTGCAGGATAATGAAGTATGGCTAGGACTCCGGACTGGAAAAGTGCAGTCTTGTCGGACACTGGACTTGGCTAGGACACTGGACTGGAGTAGTGCAGTCGTCTCGGACACTGGAAGGCTAGGACACTGGACTCAGATGGTGAAGTCATCTCGGACAGTCTGTTTGGCACTGGTACCGCAATCAGATGGTGAAGTCATCTCGGACAGTCTGTGTGGCACTGGTACCGCAAACAGATGGTGAAGTCGTGTCGCAGACTCGGTTTGGCTCGGGCACTGGACACAGATGGTGAAGTAGTCTCGGACACTCCGTTTGGCATGGACACTGGACACAGATGGTAAAGTCATCTCGGACACTCAAATTAGGCACTAGAACTAAACACAGATACTGGATAGGGGAAACAGTATTCAGGATACGGGATACAGGAAACAACTCAAGAACCATTTGCAAGACAAATGTAGGCAAAATACAACATTGCTAAGGCAAGGTGGAAGTGGGCAGAGTCCATTTTAAAGTCCCGGTGTGTAGGGATTGGACAGGGACTAAGTTGCCGATGCGCGCGCTGGCCCTTTAAAACCAGGGGCGAGCGCATACTAGGAGTCAGTGGGGCAGCCATCCGCTCATAAATGGTAGGTGTGAGAGTGGCTGCTCATCAGTATTTTGCACCTGTGCAATCTCCCTCTATGTAGCATTGTGGATTGTCCGCATCCTGCAAGGAACTGGTGTTTTGATCCTGCCCTTGTATGAGTAAGTATGGCCTTTTTCAGTGATTTTAAAGAATTTTTCAGTAATTTGACTGCAGATATGTTGGCTCATAAGCAAAAGTAAATAAATAAAAATATATCATTGGGAGTCAAACAGGGCCGCCATTCAAAATATCTGGGCCCCGTATAGTCAAATGGCCAGGACACCCAGAAGTCTGAGGGTGTTGGGGAAGGGGGGAATAAAACTTGATCATATGTAATGATAGGGGTAGGGAAACGGACAAGTGAGCCCTAATCTACCCGCCACTCTGTCCCTGCCTACTTGCAACGACCCGCCCTAGGCGACGGGGTACAACTGGGCGGCGGTCCCTACACTCAGTAAGTGCACGAGACAAAACATACAAGGGAATATAAAGCAAAGGGAAAGGGGCAGTTGCCCACGGCCACACCGTGAGCAACAGAGTGGTGAACGAGCCAAGTCAAACCAGGAGAGCACGAGGTACCAAACGCAGAGCAGAAGAGTAGTCAGAAAGCCAGGGTCAGAATGGAGCAGGATCAAATTGTTAGGAGCTGTAGCTGGGCCAGGAAACCACACGGAAAGAATCACAAGCAAGGAGGAAAAGGAAAGGCAGTTATAAATAGACAGAGGGCGGGAGCTAGCTGAGTCTGGCCAGGCTGCGATAGGCTCTCCCACTCCTAAGCCTGCCAGCCTGAGTGGTGGAAGCTGGAGTCAGTGTCAGAGAGATAGACTCAGGTGAAGACTGATTACCTAAGGAAGTTAACCCTGAAGCTGTGCCTGGCAGATCCTTTACAGTACCCCCCCTTTTATGAGGGGCCACCGGACCCTTTCTAAGCGGACCTGGTTTACTGGGGAAACGAAGGTGGAACTTCCTGACCAATACCCCAGCGTGAACATCCCGGGCGGGTACCCAAGTACTGGAGGGAGCCTTGGACCATCTTGCTGTCCACAATCTTGGCCACTTCGAATTCCACACCCTCAGGGGTGAGAACGGGAACAGGAGGTTTCCTCGAGGGAGCCAAGGACGGGGAGCAGCGTTTAAGGAGGGAGGCATGAAACACGTCGTGTATACGAAAAGATGGGGGTAACTCCAGCCGGAAGGAGACAGGATTGAGGACTTCAATGACCTTATACGGCCCAATAAACCGGGGAGCAAACTTCTTGGACGGGACCTTAAAGGAACAGTGTCATCACAAATTTTTTTTTAATATGTTAAAGATGTTAGTGCTTTATTAAAAACGTTTAGATTTATTTGTGTGTTTGTGTTTTACTTTTTCTTATTTTTACACTTTTTCTTCCCTATGGGGGCTGCCATTTTTTTGTCCATTTCTGTATGTGTCGATTAACGACACATACAGACATGGAATACGGCAGCCACAGTCCCATAGGGACTGCGAACGGGTCCCGTCCCATCCACTTCTGTGTACGCCATCTGTGTGGGAACTGCGCATGCGCCGCTCCCACACAGTCCAATTTGAAATGCGCGCCGTCCGGCACCATTTTCCTGTGGACCGGAAGTCGCGGCCGGACAGTAAGATTACTACTTCCGGTCGCGGCTTCCGGACTTGTGCACTTGGACCAGCGGCAGCAGACGGAGCGGACGGGCCGAAGGGAGCCGCGGCGGCAGGAGCAGGTAAGAGATTTCTATGTATGTTCGTGTTTGTGTGTGTTTACTACTGTATGTAAACCTACTACACTGTGTGTTAGCTCAAAAAATGGCGACACACAGTGTAGGAGGTTAGACCGTTCAAACCCCTCGTTTATCCCGGCACTATCCAGGATAAAGGAGGGGGGGATTCTCAGAGCTCACTAGAGCGAGTGCTTTTTTCCCAATTTTGCAGAAAAAAGCAATGTGGTTGCCTTACCACATGCAATGCTGCAATTTTGGGGAATAGCTCCATCTAGTGACCAGCAATGGGAAATATTATAAATTAGAATCTAATTTATAATATTTCCTGACTCGTGAAAAAAATAAAAAAAAATTCAACAATGTTTAATCACCTACACACTAAATGTTTAACCCCTTTAGGACACAGCCTGTTTTGGCCTTCAGGACACAGCCTATTTTTTCAAATCTGACATGTGTCACTTTATGTGGTAATAACTCCGGAATGCTTTTACCTATCCAAGCGATTCTGAGATTGTTTTCTCGTGACATATTGTACTTTATGTTAGTGAAAAAATTTGGTCGATAAATTCAATATTTATTTGTGAAAAACTTCAAATTTTAGCAAAAATGTGCAAAAATTAGCATTTTTCTAAATTTAAATGTATTTGCTTGTGAAACACATAGTAATACCACACAAAATAGTTACTAGTTACCATTTCCTATATGTCTACTTTATGTTTGCATCATTTTTTTTCACGTACTTTTATTTTTCTAGGACGTTACGAGGCTTAGAAATTTAGCAGCAATTTCTCATATTTTCAATAAAATTTCAAAAGGCTATTTTTTCAGGGACCAGTTCAGTTCTGAAGTGGCTTTGAGGGCCTTATATATTAGAAAGTCCCCATAAATCACCCCATTTTGAAAACTGTACCCCTCAAGGTATTCAAAACCACATTCAGAAAATATTTTAACCCTTTAGGCGTTTCACAGGAATTAAGGCAAAGTAGAGGTGAAATTTGCAAATTTCATTTTTTTTGCCGAAATTCATTTGTAATAAAAAAAAATCTGTAACACAGAAGGTTTTACCAGGGAAACGCAACTCAATATTTATTGCCCAGATTCTGCAGATTTTAGAAATATCCAACATGTGGCCCTAGTGTCCTAATGGACTGAAGCACAGGCCTCAGAAGCAAAGGAGCAGCTAGTGGATTTCGGGGCCTCCTTTTTTTAGGAATATATTTTAGGCACCATGTCAGGTTTGAGGAGGTCTTGTGGTACCTAAACAGCCGAAACCCCCCCCAAAGTGACCCCATTTTGGAAACTACACCCCTCAAGGCATTTTTCTAGGGGTATAGTTAGCATTTTGACCCCACAGTTTTTTTGCAGAATTTAGTGGAATTAGTCTGTGAAGATGAAAATCACCTATTTTTCTGTGGAAACATAGAATTTTTTCATTTTTACAAGGAATAAAGGAGAAAAAGCCGCCCAACATTTGTAAAGCAATTTCTCCCGATTACGGCAATACCCCATATGTGGTCGTAAACTGATGTTTGGACCCACAGCAGGGCTCAGAAGGGAGGGAGCGCCTTTTGGATTTTGGAAGCAGATTTTGCTGGATTGGTTTTCAGTGCCATGTCGGGTTTGCAATGCCCCGGAGGGACCAAAACAGTGGAAACCCCCCAAAAGTCACCCTATTTTGGAATCTACACCCCTCAAGGAATTTTTCTAGGGGTATAGTGAGCATTTTGGCCCCTCAGGATGTTTTTTAGAGCTAGGGTGACCAAAAAACAGCGATTTTGGCGCTTTAAATTCTTTATTTATTACAGCGTTCACCGTGCTCAATAAATTACGTTTTAATTTATTCTGCCGGTCGGTACGATTACGCCGATACCATATGTGTATAGTTTTTTTTAAGTTTTGCAGCGTTTGCACAATAAAATGAAGTTTCTATAAAATAATTTATTTTCTGGGACACGCTATTCTGAGCCGTAACTTTTTTATTTTTTCGTCAAAAAAGCTGTGGGAGGTCTTGTTTTTTGCGGGACGGGTTGTAGTTTTTATTGGTACCATTTTGGGGTAAATGCAACTTTTTGATCACTTTTTATTCTATATCTTGGGAGGGGTGGTGACCAAAAAATAGCGATGCTGACAGTTTTCAGTTTATTTTGTTTGTGGCGTTCACCGTGCGGAAAAATTAACATTATAGTTTCATAGATTGGGTCGTTACGAACGCGGCGATACCAAATATGTGTACTTTTTTTTAACGTTTTCATTTTTTCCCTATAATAAATGATTTATTATAGGAAAACAAAACCTTTTCTTTTTACACTTTTATAAAACATTTTTATTAACTTTTTTTACTTTTTACACTTTATATTTTTGTTTATTAACTTTTTTTTTTACTTTTTACACTTTCTTTTTTTGACCTGCAGCTCTGATCGCTGCTAGAATACATTACACTACCTAGGTAGTGTAATGTATTCCAACTGTCAGTGTGACGTCACAGTCACTTTGACAGTTGGTCTACGAGGATCAGCAGAGGCTGATCCTCATAGGCTGACATACATGGCAGACCTGGGGGCCGTTGTCTGGCCCCCAGGTGCCATCACAAGCATCAGAAGCCCCCACGATTGCATGGGGGCTGCTGATGCGCTACAAACCCGCTACATGCGGAGATTGCAATCGAGCCCCGCATGTAACGGGTTAATTGCCGAAATCAGCGGCGATGAGCCGCTGATCGGCAACACTGGAGAGTGTCCGCTGTCGGGGACAGCTGATCTCCAAGTTCCCGATGCACACTGTCGCCAACAGTGTGCATCGGGAACGACACAGTGACTTCCTGTCACTCTGACAGGAAGCCTATCAGGACCAGCCGAAGGTTGGTCCTGATGGGCTTCTGTCCATGGCAGACCCGGAAGCCATTGTTTGGCTTCCGTTTGCCATACTAACTATCGGCAGACCCCGCGATTTCGGACGGGGGTCTGCCGATATGTTAGAAACCCCTAAAATTCGGCGATTGCACCCGATCGCCGAATTTAAGGGGTTAATGCGCCGAAATCAGCGGCAAAGGACCGCTGGCCGGCAAGAGGGGAGTGTCAGCTGTCGGCGACAGCTGACCTCCTGGTTCCCGGTGCACACTGTCGCCGACAGTGTGCACCGGGATTAACTCAGTAACTGTACGTCCTCGTGCGGGAAGTAACTTCCCGCAACGACGTACAGTTACGTCCTGGTGCGGATAGGGGTTAATTAAAAAAACAAAACATGTTTTGCTGGCAACACATTCCCTTTAAGACGCAAGTTCCTAGATGATAACCACACCATATCCCCGACCATAAACAAGGGGTTAGCAGAACGTTTTCTATCATCCTGAGTTTTTTGTACGCTCTGGGACGCCTCTAGGTTCTTCTGAACCTGGGCCCAGACTGTGCACAGTTCCCGATGAACGACCTCTACCTCGGGATTGTTGGAACTACCAGGTGAAACGGAGGAGAACCGTGGATTAAACCCAAATTTACAGAAAAAGGGGGAGACCCCTGACGAGTTACTGACCCCGTTATTAAGGGAAAATTCAGCGAGGGTAATGAATGAGACCCAATCATATTGACAGTCACAGATAAAACACCTTAAATATTGTTCTAGAGATTGATTAGTCCTCTCAGTTTGGCCATTGGTTTCAGGATGGAAAGCAGAGGAGAAGGACAGATCAATCTCCAACTTCTTACAGAAGGCTCTCCAAAACAAAGAAACAAATTGTACCCCTCTGTCCGAAACAATATTGACAGGGACCCCATGAAGACGCAGGATGTGTTTGACAAACAAGGTAGCTAACGTCTTGGCGTTGGGTAGTTTCTTGAGGGGCACAAAGTGGCACATCTTACTGAAGCGGTCTACTACCACCCACACCACCGACTTGCCTTGGGATGGAGGCAAATCGGTGATAAAATCCATGGAGATATGTGTCCAAGGTCTCTGGGGAATGGGCAACGAATGTAGTAAGCCCGCTGGTCGAGACCTGGGAGTCTTGGACCTAGCACAAACCTCACAAGCGGCGACGTAGGCCTTAACGTCTTTAGGCAAGCCAGGCCACCAATAGTTTCTGGCAATGAGGTGTTTGGTACCCAGGATGCCTGGATGACCAGATAGTGCGGAGTCATGATTTTCCCTAAGTACCCTTAGCCGGTATTGCAGGGGAACAAACAGCTTGTCCTCAGGAAAGTTCCCGGGGGCTGAACCTTGATCAGCTGCAATTTCAGAGACGAAATCAGAATCAATAGAAGAAATGATTATACCGGGAGGCAAAATACAAGCAGGATCTTCCTCCGAAGGAGGGCTGGCCATGAAGCTACGCGACAGTGCATCGGCCTTAATATTTTTAGACCCAGCCCTATAGGTAACCAAAAAGTTGAATCTGGTAAAAAATAGCGCCCATCGAGCTTGTCTCGGGTTTAGCCTCCGGGCAGATTCTAGGAAAACCAGATTCTTGTGGTCGGTAAGGACCGTTACCTGGTGCCTAGCCTCCTCCAGGAAGTGGCGCCACTCTTCAAATGCCCATTTAATGGCTAAGAGTTCGCGGTTGCCAATATCATAGTTACTCTCAGTGGGCGAAAACTTCCTGGAGAAGTAGGCACAGGGGCGGAGATGGGTGAGGGACCTGGTACCCTGGGACAAGACAGCCCCCACTCCCACCTCGGATGCGTCAACTTCCATGATAAATGGCTCCATTTGGTTGGGCTGAACCAGCACCGGGGCCGAGATAAAGCACTTCTTAAGGACCTCAAAAGCCTGGACAGCCGCTGGAGACCAGTGGAGGAGATCAGCACCTTTGCGAGTGAGGTCCGTAAGAGGCTTAGCGATGACCGAGAAGTTAGCAATGAATCTCCTGTAATAATTAGCGAACCCCAAAAAACACTGTAACGCCTTCAGGGAGGCAGGTTGGACCCATTCTGCCACAGCCTGAACCTTGGCGGGGTCCATGCGGAATTCATGAGGAGTGAGGATTTGACCCAAAAATGGTATCTCCTGTACCCCAAACACACATTTTTCGGTTTTTGAAAACAGTTTGTTTTCCCGAAGGACCTGGAGCACCTTCCTGACATGCTCAATGTGGGAGGGCCAGTCCTTGGAAAACACCAGTATGTCATCAAGGTACACTACAAGAAATATCCCCAGGTAATCTCTCAAAATCTCATTTATGAAATTCTGGAAGACCGCCGGCGCATTACACAACCCAAAGGGCATGACGAGGTATTCGAAATGACCTTCGGGCGTGTTAAATGCAGTCTTCCACTCATCCCCCTCTTTGATGCGGATAAGGTTATACGCCCCCCGTAGATCAAACTTAGAGAACCATTGGGCCCCCTGAACCTGATTGAAGAGATCAGGAATCAAAGGAAGGGGATACTGGTTCCTTACAGTGACCTTATTCAGGTTACGGTAGTCAATGCATGGCCTAAGACCACCATCCTTCTTCCCTACGAAGAAGAAGCCAGCACCTACCGGAGAAGTAGAGGGGCGAATGTAACCCTTGGCCAGGCATTCCTGGATATACTCTCTCATGGCTTCACGTTCGGGACAAGAAAGATTAAATATCCTACCCTTAGGAAGCTTAGCTCCTGGTACCAATTCGATAGTGCAATCGTATTCTCTATGAGGAGGTAACACTTCGGAGGCCTCCTTAGAGAAAACATCAGCGAAGTCCCGAACAAACTCAGGTAGCGTGTTCACCTCCTCAGGGGGAGAAATAGAATTAACAGAAAAACATGACGTCAAACATTCATTACCCCATTTGGTAAACTCCCCAGTATTCCAGTCAAACGTGGGATTATGCAACTGCAACCAGGGAAGGCCTAAAACCAAATCGGACGATAATCCCTGCATCAACAGTACAGAGCACTGCTCCAAATGCATGGAGCCAACAAGGAGTTCAAAAACAGGGGTATGCTGTGTAAAATAACCATTAGCAAGAGGAGTGGAGTCGATACCCACTACCGGGACAGGTTTAGGCAAATCAATCAAAGGCATAGCAAGAGACATAGCAAATTCCACAGACATGATATTAGCAGAGGACCCTGAATTCACAAAGGCGCTGCCGGTAGCAGACCTACCACCAAAAGAGACCTGAAAGGGAAGCAAGATCTTATTACGTTTCATATTTACGGGAAATACCTGTGCGCCCAAGTGACCTCCCCGATGATCACTTAGGCGCGGAAGTTCTCCGGTTGCATTCTTACGCTTAGGACAGTTGTTCACTTGAGGCTTGTCATCCCCACAGTAGAAGCAGAGACCATTCTTCCTGCGGAAATCTCTACGTTGTTGGGGGGACACGAAGGCACCGAGTTGCATAGGTACCTCTGAGTCTTCCGGGGAAGAACGAAGCAACGGAACCTCGGGAGGCATCATGGGGGAGTCGGAGGAGAAAACACATAAACGTTCGCGTTGTCGTTCCCTGAGACGTCGGTCAAGTCGTACCGCTAAAGCCATAACCTGGTCTAGGGAGTCAGAAGAGGGATAGCTAACTAGCAGGTCTTTCAGGGCATTCGACAGACCCAACCTAAACTGGCACCTTAAGGCAGGGTAATTCCACCGAGAAGCTACGCACCACTTCCTAAAGTCAGAACAATACTCCTCAACAGGTCTCTTACCCTGACGTAAGGTCACCAGCTGACTCTCGGCAAAGGCAGTCTTGTCAGTCTCGTCATAAATTAGTCCGAGAGCAGAAAAGAAAAGATCAACGGAGGAAAGTTCAGGGGCGTCAGGAGCCAAGGAGAAGGCCCATTCTTGGGGCCCGTCCTGGAGCCGGGGCATAATTATACCCACTCGCTGGCTCTCAGAACCTGAGGAGTGGGGCTTTAAGCGAAAGTAAAGCCTGCAACTCTCCCGAAAGGAGAGAAAAGCCCTACGGTCCCCTGAGAACCGGTCGGGCAACTTGAGGTGGGGTTCAGGAGTTGAGGTGAGGGGAACCACCAAGGTAGCCTCAGGCTGGTTGACCTTCTGAGCCAGGGCCTGGACCTGTAGGGAGAGACCCTGCATTTGCTGAGCCAGGGTCTCAAGGGGGTCCATAGTAGTGTCAGGGACCAGGGTAGACTAGGTATATGGGCTTGTGATTATGTAATGATAGGGGTAGGGAAACGGACAAGTGAGCCCTAATCTACCCGCCACTCTGTCCCTGCCTACTTGCAACGACCCGCCCTAGGCGACGGGGTACAACTGGGCGGCGGTCCCTACGCTCAGTAAGTGCACGAGACAAAACATACAAGGGAATATAAAGCAAAGGGAAAGGGACAGTTGCCTACGGCCACACCGTGAGCAACAGAGTGGTGAACGAGCCAAGTCAAACCAGGAGAGCACGAGCGCATAGCAGAAGAGTAGTCAGAAAGCCAGGGTCAGAATGGAGCAGGATCAAATTGTTAGGAGCTGTAGCTGGGCCAGGAAACCACACGAAAAGAATCACAAGCAAGGAGGAACAGGAAAGGCAGGTATAAATAGACAGAGGGCGGGAGCTAGCTGAGTCTGGCCAGGCTGCGATAGGCTCTCCCACTCCTAAGCCTGCCAGCCTGAGTGGTGGAAGCTGGAGTGAGTCTCAGAGAGATAGACTCAGGTGAAGACTGATTACCTAAGGAAGTTAACCCTGAAGCTGTGCCTGGCAGATCCTTTACATCATAATTCAGCATAAAGGTCATGTTCCTTTCCTAAGGAATACTATGACCTACATGTACCCTTTCAGGCCATTACCATATATTTGTTGGGTCCACAGAGAGGGGAAAGAAGATTAACTTGGGCCTGTGAACTTAAAGAGGCTCTGTCACCAGAATAAAAATGCTCTATCTCCTACATCAGTTTATCGGCGCTGGAATGTAGTTACTAGCAATGTGTTTTTATTTTAAAAACGATGTTTTTTAACAAAGTTATGGCGTTTAGAACATTTATGCAAATGTGGCCCTTAATGCCCAACAGGCGTTTTTTAATTTTCAACCAAGTGGGCGTATGACAAAGAGGTGTATGACGCTGGCCAATACGAATCATGCACCTCTCTGCCTTACACCCAAGCTAGATTCACTGAGCAGCGCGGTCTCGCGAGACCGCGCTGTGACGTCACTTCTGCCCACAGGTCCTTCATCCCTGCGTCTGAAGACAACATCTTTCGTCTCCCTCCAGGCTGCTGCTACTACCGATCCGACAACTGGGACTTCTCATTGGCCTGGAGGGAGACGAAAGATGTTGTCTTCAGACGCAGGGATGAAGGACCTGTGGGCAGAAGTGACGTCACAGCGCGGTCTCGCAAGATCACGCTGCTCAGTGAATCTAGCTTGGGTGTAAGGCAGAGAGGTGCATGATTCGTATTGGCCAGCGTCATACACCTCTTTGTCATACGCCCACTTGGTTGAAAATTAAAAAACGCCCAGTTGGGCATTAAGGACCTCATTTGCATAAATGTTCTAAACGCCATAACTTTGTTAAAAAACATCGTTTTTAAAATAAAAACACATTGCTAGTTACTACATTCCAGCGCCGATAAATTGATGTAGGAGATAGAGCATTTTTATTCTGGTGACAGAGCCTCTTTAACAAACATGATGTTTGCACATTATTGCCTATTAAATAGAGCCCATTCAGTATGAGTCAGTTGAGGGTGGCAGCCAAGGGGGTGGCAGTCTAGTTGTGTTTTTTAGACACATAAACCTAGACCTCGGACTATAAAACCATCTGTACTGCCCTGATAGCAGCCCTAAATCCTGCATGTTTACTCTCATGCTAAACTGCCAGTGATCATGAGATTTGTCATATAATAAGCACTACTACATATTTGCCAACATCACCACCAGTTCTGCCCAAAAACGCCCCAAAATACACAGAAACACCCACACCCATTTCAGAGGTAATGAGCATAAACTCTGCCCCTTTTGAGGTCCTGTTTTTTGGATAGTTCCACGATAATTGGGACTACTGACAACAATGCGACCACCTCTTATTTTAAATACATAGCTTTCCTTGTGGGATGTGTATATGTTAACAAAGGAGTCCCTAGTTGGTAGGGCATATGCAGTTAAATGAAGGTAGATTTCTTTAATATCATCATTTCTGCTTGCAGTGTACAGAGCTAGTACATGTAAGGTAATTATATAAATTAAATGAGTAAAACGATAGACAAGATACAACAAGAATGACTGTACAGTGCTTGAGCAAAATCTACAGTGCTTGAGCTATAAATCCAGCCCTGGTGTAAGTATAGGCTTTGCAGATCAATCATGTTACGGAAAGTGAATTGGATAGATTGTTAAAGAGGATTCGACCTTAAAAAAGAGATGTATGAATCAAACAGCAGATTTAACAATTTATTGTAATGGTGCCAGCTTGTTCTACTGGAAGCCCTAGGGGTGGTAGTTGCACAAATTAATCCAGGAAATTATTATAATATTCCACTCATGAACAGACTGAAAGCAAGAGATACTGTTGCAGTGATTTTATGTCTGAACTTCCAAAATGGCAGTGCAGACATGATCCATTTTCATGCACTGTGCTATTGTGAAGAAACTATAAGGATCAGACAAACCAAAAAGGGGTATTCTCATCTTGGACATTTATTGCATCACCACAGGATATGCCATAAATGTCCGATAGATGCGGGTCCCAACTCTGGGATCCGCACCTATCTCTAGAATGGGGCCCCCTGTGGATATGCCAAAAATGTCCTATAGATGCACCCTGACCCACACCTAACCCCCGTCCTACCTTCTCCTGCTGTCGCTGGACTGGGTTTTCTGTAAACAGCCAGGGGCGTTTTGCTATGCCGTTTCCAGAACACCCATAGAAGAGAATGGGAGTTATAGAAACAGCATAACACAGCGTGCTACGCTGTTTCCATAGCTCCCGAGTTCAGCGACGTGATTGCAGGGTGCCGATGGTTTCCATGGCAGCCAGGGTCCTAACAAAAGCCCCCAGGTCTGCCATCAGTGTATGCCTGTTAGGCCCTAGCAAAAAAGGCTCTCATACAGCTACGTTGGCGGAAAAAAAAAAGTTATGTCTCTAAGGGCCATTTCACATCAGCATTTGGTTTTCGATCATCGGTTCCGGTCAACCTTTCCGTCGGAGGGACCGATGAACGGAAAGCTGCATGGAAATTATAGCTTCGGTTTGCATTACCATTGATTTCAATGATAATGCTTCCGTTGCAGTTGGTTTCCGTTTGTTTCCATTCAGTAAAGTTTCCATTCTTTTCACGGAAACAATAGCGTAAGCTTTACGGAACGAAAACAAACGGAAACCAACTGCAACAGAAACATTACCCTTGAAATCAATGGTAATGCAAACGGAAGTTATAGTTTCTGTTCGGCTTTCCGTTTATCGGTTCCTCCGACGGAAAGGTTGAACAGAACCGACAAACGGAAACCAAACGCTGATGTGAACAGGACCTTACAATATGACACAAAAACATACTTAAAAAAAATTAAAAAAAAGTATTTTTATCCGGAAAATTTAGTAAAACAAAAAAATATATAAATTTAGTATCACCGTAATTGTAACGACCAGCAGAATAAAGATATGTTATTTATACCACACGATAAATGGAATACATGTAAGACACCAAAAAGGATGGTGAAATTTATTTTTTGTTTTTCATTACCTCCCCAAAAAAGTTAATAAAAGTTAATCAATAATTTTATGTACCCCAAAATGGTGCCATTAAAAACTACAAGTTGTCCTGCACAAATACAAGCCCTCGCACGGCTATGTGTATGGAAAAATAGAAAAGTTATGGATTTTGAAATACAGCAACCAAAAAAAAAAAAAAAAACGCTCCGTCATTAAGACCCAAAATAGGCCACTCACTAAAAGGTTAAAAACCATCTTGACTCCTACATAAGTAGAACACATATGTTGACTAATTGCAACCTATTTGCATATATGTTCTACTTACATTGCTTTTTTTTAAAAATAATTAAAGGGGTTTTCCAGCCACTAAAAATTGATGGCCTATCCTCAGGATAAGCCATCAATAGCTTCAATGGGAGAAAAAGCTATACCTGTGAATCACCGCTAAATGCGTGTCGACGACTCACAGTGAGCAAGAAGAAATGAAAAGGAAGCAGCGCTTGTACGAGCGCTGCGGCCCTTCAAAACAGCGGTGGGGCAGGGGCGTAACTAGGAAACACTGGGCCCCATAGCAAACTTTTGACTGGGCCCCCTCCCCTGGGTGCCATACACAGCCCGGCCCTTGTAGATAGTGGCCCCCTGTAAATAGTGCCATACAGCCCCCTTCTGTAGACAGTGCTATACAGCTCCCCCTGTAGACAGTGCTATACAGCTCCCCCTGTAGATAGTGCTATACAGCGTCCCCTGTAGACAGAGCTATACAGCCTCCCCATACAGTGCTATACAGCCCTCCCTGTAGACAGTGCTATACTTTCAAGTTTTACAAAGAGGGACAATCGATGAGGCGCGCAGCTGCATTTTTTGTTTTAAGCCACGCCTCTAATCCCACCCAATCCCTGCCCATACAAACCCGGTTCAGCCCAAACAGTATCATGCTCCTATAGTGCACCCTACACAGTATATTGCCCCCATAGCTGCCACCATACAGTATAATGCCCCCATACAGTATAATGCTTACACAGATGCCCCATACACTATAATGCCCACACAGAAGCCCATACAGTATAATGCCCACACAGATGCCACATACAGTATAATGCCCACACAGATGCCCAAAACAGTATAACGCCCACATAGATGCCCCCATACAGTATAATGCCCACACAGATGCCCCCATACAGTACAATGCCTACACAGATCCCCCATACAGTATAATGCTCACACAGATGTCCCCATGCAGTACAAAGCCCAAACAAATTCCCCCATGCAGCATAATACCCCCATTGTTGCCCACACAGTATAATGCTCCCCATAGCTGTCCCACACATTATAATGCCCCCATAGCTGCCCCACAGTATAATGCCCCCATATCTGCCCCACACAGTATAATGCTCTCCATAGCTGCCCCCACAGTATAATGCCTCCCATAGCTGCCCCCACACAGTATAATGCCTCCCATAGCTGCCCCCACACAGTATAATGCTCTCCATAGCAGCCCCCACACAGTATAATGCTTCCCATAGCTGCCCCCACACAGTATAATGCCCCCCATAGCTGCCCCCACAGTATATTGCCCCCCATCGCTGCCCCACACAGTATAATGCCCCCCATCACTGCCGCCATAGTATAATGCCCCACACAGTATAATGCCCCGATAGCTGCCCCCACAGTATAATGCCAACCATACCTGTCCCCACAGTATAATGCCAACCATAGCTGCCCCCACAGTATAATGCCCCCACAGTATTTGGCCCCCATAGTTTAATGCCCCATAGCTGCCCCCACAATATAGCTGCCCCCACAGTATGATGCCATCCATAGCTGTCCCTACAGTATAATGCCCCCTATACAGTATAATGCCCCTATACCGTATAATGCCCCCCATAGCTGTCCCCACAGTATAATGCCCCCCCATACAGTATAATGCCGCCCATACAGTATAATGCTCCTCATATAGTAAAATTATCCTATAACTGCCACCATATCAGCCCCCCAATAACTAAATTACTTACCGATCCCTGTTCCCACGACGGGTGGCGGATCCTTCTCCTCCCCTGCACTGTGCTGTGAGTGACTCGGCACAGACAGGCGCGATGACGTTACTACATGGCGCCTGCGCCGAGCCGCTCACATGATACTATCAAATTTGCTTTCGAATATAACAAATCCAGCATACATTTTTTGGATGTAAAAATCTTAAAAACACAGTCTGAATAAGAAACCACTTTGTTTTAAAAAAAAAAAACAACGAAGCTTTTGTAATGACGGGGAAGGGAGACAGACAGGTGAGCCCTAATCTACCCGCCACTCAGTCCCTGCCTACTTGCAACGGCCTGTCCTAAGCGACGGCGTACAACTGGGCGACGGTCCCTACACTCAATAAGTGCACGACAGACAAACAGACAAGGGTACACAGAAGCTAAGGGAAATGGGGCAGTTGACCACGGCAACACCGTGAGCAACAAGAGTAGTGACGAGCCGAGTCAAACCAGGAGTGTACGATGTACCAAACGTAGAGCAGGAGAGTAGTGAACGAGCCGAGTCAAACCAGGAGTGTACGAGGTACCAAACGCAGAGCAGGAGAGTAGTCAGTAAGCCAGGGTCAATATGAAGCAGGGACAAATAGTTCAAGCAGCAGCAGAGCAAGGAAACAGGAGAATCACAGGCAAAGGAGGAGCAGGAAGTGAAGGTATAAATAGACAGAGGGCGGGAGCTAGCTCCGTCTGTGATAGGCTCTCCCACTCCTCAGCCCCCCAGCCTGATTGGTAGAAGGAGGGGTCACTCGATCAGACTCAGGAGCAGGTGCAGACTGACTAACTACGGGCGTCGACACAGAAGCTGTGTCTGGCAGATCCTTTACAGTACCCCCCCTTTTATGAGTGGCCACTGGACCCTTTCTAGGTGGACCTGGCTTATTGGGGAACCGAAGATGGAACCTCCTGAGCAATACTGCAGCGTGAACATCCCGGGCGGGTACCAAGTCCTCTCCTCAGGCCCGTATCCTCTCCAATGGACCAGGTACTGGAGAGAGCCTTGGACCATCCTGCTGTCCACAATCCTGGCCACCTCGAATTCTACCCATTCAGGTGTGAGAACAGGGACCAGAGGTTTCCTCGAGGGAGCCAAGGACGGGGAGCAGCGTTTCAGGAGGGAGGCATGAAACACGTCGTGTATTCGAAAAGACGGGGGTAACTCCAGTTGGAAGGAGACAGGGTTAAGGACTTCAATGACCTTGTACGGCCCTATATACCGGGGAGCAAACTTTTTGGACGGGACTTTAGGCGCAAATTTTTTGAAGACAGCCACACAAGAACCCCGACCACAAACAAGGGGTTAGCAGAACGTCTTCTATCTGCCTGAGTCTGTTGTATGCTCTGGGACGCCTCTAGGTTCTTCTGAACCTGGGCCCAGACTGTGCACAGTTCCCGATGAACGACATCTACCTCGGGATTGTTGGAACCACCAGGTGAAACGGAGGAGAACCGTGGATTAAACCCAAAATTACAGAAAAAGGGGGAAACCCCTGACGAGTTACTGACCCGGTTATTAAGGGAAAATTCGGCGAGGGAAATGAAGGAGACCCAATCATATTGACAGTCAGAGATAAAACACCTTAAATATTGTTCTAGAGACTGATTAGTCCTCTCCGTTTGGCCATTAGTTTCAGGATGGAAGGCTGAGGAGAAGGAGAGATCAATCTTCAACTTTTTACAGAAGGCTCTCCAAAACAATGAAACAAATTGTACCCCTCTGTCAGAAATAATATTGACAGGAACCCCATGGAAGACGCAGGATGTATTCGACAAACAAGGTAGCTAACGTCTTAGCATTGGGTAGTTTCTTGAGGGGCACAAAATGGCACATCTTACTGAAGCAGTCTACTACAACCCACACCACCGACTTGCCTTGAGATGGAAGCAAATCGGTGCTAAAATCCATGGAGATATGGGTCCAAGGTCTCTGAATAATGGGCAAAGAACATAGTAAGCCCGCTGGTCGGGACCTGGGAGTCTTGGACCTAGCACAAATTTCACAAGCGGCGACGTAGGCCTTAACATCTCTAAGCAACCCAGGACACCAATAGTTTCTGGCAATGAGATGCCTGGTACCCAGGATGCCTGGATGGCCAGATAGTGCAGAGTCATGATTTTCCCTGAGTTCCCTTAGCCGGAATTGCAGGGGAACAAACAGCTTGTTCTCAGGAAGGTTCCCGGGAGCTGAACCTTGATCAGCCGCAATTTCGGAGACTAGGTCAGAATCAACAGAGGAAATTATTATACCTGGGGGCAAAACACAAGCAGGATCTTCCTCCGAAGGAGGGCTGGCCATGAAGCTACGCGACAGTGCATCAGCCTTAATATTTTTACACCAAGCCCTATAAGTGACCAAAAAGTTAAATCTAGTAAAAAATAACGCCCGTCGAGCTTGTCTCGGGTTAAGCCTCCGGGCAGATTCTAGGAAAACCAGATTCTTGTGGTCGGTAAGGACCGTTACCTGGTGCCTAGCCCCCTCCAGGAAGTGGCGCCACTCTTCAAATGCCCATTTAATGGCTTAGAGTTCGCGGTTGCCAATATCATAGTTACTCTCAGTGGGCGAAAACTTCCTGGAGAAGTAGGCACAGGGACGGAGATGGGTGAGGGACCTGGTACCCTGGGACAAGACAGCCCCCACTCCCACATCGGAGGCATCAACCTCCACGATGAATGGCTCCATTTGGTTAGGCTGAATCAGCACCGGGGCCGAGATAAAGCACTTCTTAAGGACCTCAAAAGCCTGGACCGCCTCTGGAGGCCAGTGGAGGAGATCAGCACCTTTGCGAATAAGATCCGTAAGAGGCTTAGCGATGACCGAGAAGTTAGCAATAAATCTCGTGTAATAATTAGCAAACCCCAGGAAGCACTGTAACGCCTTCAGGGAGGCAGGTTGGACCCATTCAGCCACAGCCTGAACCTTGGCAGGGTCCATGCGGAATTCATGAGGAGTGAGGATTTGACCCAAAAATGGTATCTCCTGCACCCCAAACACACATTTTTCGGTTTTAGCAAACAGTTTGTTTTCCCGAAGGGCCTGGAGCACCTTCCTGACATGCTGAATGTGGGAGGACCAGTCCTTGGAAAACACAAGTATGTCATCAAGGTACACTACAAGAAATACCCCCAGGTAGTCTCTTAAAATCTCATTCATAAAATTCTGGAAGACCGCGGGAGCATTACACAACCCAAAGGGCATGACGAGGTATTCGAAATGACCTTCGGGCGTGTTAAACACAGTCTTCCACTCATCCCCCTCTTTGATGTGGATAAGGTTATAAGCCCCCCGTAAATCAAACTTAGAGAACCATTGGGCCCCCTGAACCTGATTGAAGAGATCAGGAATCAAAGGAAGGGGATACTGGTTCCGTACAGTGACCTTATTCAAGTTTCGGTAGTCAATGCACGGCCTAAGACCACCAACCTTCTTCGCTACGAAGAAGAAGCCAGCACCTACAGGAGAAGTAGACGGGCGAATGTAACCCTTGGCCAGGCATTCCTGGATATACTCTCTCATGGCCTCACATTCGGGACAAGAGAGATTAAATATATAACCCTTAGGGAGTTTAGCTCCTGGTACCAAATCGATTGCGCAATCGTATTCTCTATGAGGAAGTAACACTTCGGAGGCCATTTTAGAAAAAACATCAGCGAAGTCCTGAATAAACTCAGGTAGAGTGTTCACCTCCTCAGGGAGAGAAATTAAATGAACAGAAAAACATGACATCATGCATTCATTACCCCATTTGGTAAGATCCCCAGTATTCCAGTTAAATGTGGGATTATGCAACTGCAACCAGGGAAGGCATAAATCCAAATCGGACGATAATCCCTGCATCACCAGTACAGAGCACTGTTCCAAATGCATGGAGCCAACAAGGAGTTCAAAAACAGGGGTATGCGGCGTAAAATAACCATTAGCAAGTGGAGTGGAGTTGATACCCACTACCGGGACAGGTTTAGGCAAGTCAATCAATGGCATAGCTAGAGACATAGCAAATTCCACAGACATAATATTAGCAGAAGACCCTGAATCCACGAAGGCACTGCCGGTAGCAGACCTACCACCAAAAGAGACCTGAAAGGGAAGCAGGATTTTATTAGGTTTCATATTTACGGGAAATACCTGTGCGCCCAAGTGACCTCCCCGATGATCACTTAGGCGCGGAAGTTTTCCGGCTGCTTATTCTTACACCTAGGACAGTTGTTCACTTGATGCTTGTCATCCCCACAGTAGAAGCAGAGACCATTCTTCATGCGGAACTCTCTACGTTGTTGGGGAGACACGTAGGCCCCGAGTTGCATAGGTTCATCCAAGTTTTCCGTGGAAGAACGAAGCAACGGAACCTCGGGAGCCATCATGGGGGGGTCAGAGGAGAAGGCACCAAAACGTTCAAGTCGTCGTTCCATGAGACGTCGGTCAAGACGTACCGCTAAAGCTATAACCTGATCTAGGGAGTCAGAAGAGGGATAGCTAACTAACAGGTCTTTCAGGGCGTTCGACAGACCCAATCTAAACTGGCACCTCAAGGCAGGGTCATTCCACCGAGAAGCTACACACCACTTCTTAAAATCAGAACAGTACTCCTCAACGGGTCTCTTACCCTGACGTAAGGTCACCAGCTGACTCTCGGCAAAGGCAGTCTTGTCAGTCTCGTCATATATGAGCCCGAGAGCAGAAAAAAAAAGATCAACAGAGGAAAGTTCAGGGGCGTCAGGAGCCAAGGAGAAGGCCCATTCTTGGGGCCCGTCCTGGAGCCAGGACATAATTATACCCACTCGCTGGCTCTCAGAACCTGAGGAGTGGGGCTTTAAACGGAAATAGAGCCTACAACTCTCCCGAAAAAAGAAAAAGGTCTTCCCGTCCCCTGAGAACCGGTCAGGCAACTTGAGGTGGGGTTCAAGAGGTGACATGGGGGGCACTACCGGGGTAGCATCATGAAGGAGTGAGCAGGTGCTTTAAATAAGAATAGCCACTCCCACTAGTCTTGAGGGGAGGTGTGTGTGTGGTGCATGGGATGTGTAGTAAGAAATAATAAATGAATAGTGTGTGTGCAAGTGTAATACTATAAGTGAAATATAGGGGGCAGTAATGAGTGAAGTGCCTCAATAGAAATAAATGGATAATGGGGTGCAAGTGTGTGAAACATGGAGGGATAGTGTGCATGTCATGAGGCACAACGTGTATAGCCAGGTAGAAGCCTATTTGTGACGCCTTGATAGTTCATAGAGCGGGCTACCCTGCTTGCTATGCCAAACAACAACACACCATGCTCTCCCAGCATCAAAGACCCGGCTGTGTCCAAGAGAAGCGAATATACGTAATAATGAAAAATACCTGGGGTATTAGTGATCATTTTGGCCAAAAGGACGCAAGCTCGCAATCCACGACAAGGATCCCCAGACTTGCGAGTCCCTAACTCCTTAACTGGAACAGAATGTTCCTGATGCACAGACAGAACCGATAAAAACAAGGGGACATATACAAAAACACCGAAAAAGGCCATACTTACAAATGGACACAGCCAGGTCAGAAACGCTGATGAAGGAGTGAGCAGGTGCTTTAAATAATAATAGCCACTCCCACTAGTCTTGTGGGGAGTGGTGTGTGTGGTGCATGGGATGTGTAGTAAGAAATAATAAATGAATAGTGTGTGTGCAAGTGTAATACTATAAGTGAAATATTGGGGGCAGTAATGAGTGAAGTGCCTCAATAGAAATAAATGGATAATGGGGGCCAAAATGATCACTAATACCCCAGGTATTTTTCATTATGACGAGCAATAAAGTCCCGAGTCTTGCGGACACCAGAATGCCCGGCCAGTTTGGAATTATGCCCCCAGCAGAGAATTATTTTCCTGTCAGCAGGACAGACAAAAATCTTTCCAGGAGGAATGTCCTTGATCTGTAGGGGATTTACGGCAATAATCCTAGAAGGATCAAGAATATGTAGAGATTTCTCTTCTGAGTCGTCAGTTTCAAATGATCGAGACAGGGCATCGGCTTTTATATTTTTGTCCACAGGGCGGAAGTGGAGAAGAAATCAAAATCAGGCGAAGAACAATGACCATCTAGCTTGACAAGGGTTTAGTTGCTGTGCAGACTGCAGATAGGTAAAATTTTTGTGATTGGTATAGATAAAGATGGGATGAGCGGAGCCTTCTAGCAGGGCTCTATTCTTCCAAGGCCAACTTGACAGCGAGCAATTCTCGATCCACAATGGAGTAGTTGCACTCAGCAGGAGAGAAAAGTTTGGAGGAGAAGCCGCAAAATACTGCCTTACCCTTAGAATTCTTTTGGAAAAGGAGTGCTCCAGCACCAATGGAAGAGGCATCTACTGTACCTCCACAGAAAACTGTTGCATAACATCAGGGTAATGAAGGACAGAGACAGACATAAAGGCGCTCTTGAGGTTGGAGAATGCCGACTTTGCCTCAGGGGTCCAGTCCTTAGCGTTCACCCCCTTTCTGGTAAGAGCTGAGATGGGAGCAGTAAGTGAGGAGACATTTGGGATGAACTAACGGTAAAAATGATCAAATCCAAGAAATCTTTGTATAGCTTGGAGACCCATTTGAAGACCACGATCAGAGATAATGTAGCCCAGGAAGGGCAATGATCTCTTTTCAAATACGCACTTCTACAGTGTCGTGTATAATTTATTCCCCCTTAGCCGCAACAAGACTTGGCGTACATGCTTCTGATGCGTCATCAGATCTGGTGAGTGGATCAAGATGTCGTCCAGATACACCACCACACAGACATACAGAAGATCACGGAAGATGTTGCTCACAGCTTCTTGGAATACTGCTGGAGGGTTAGACTGTCCAAAGGGCATGACAAGACACTTGTAATGACCGTCTCGGGTGTCAAATGCGGTATTCCATTCGTCACTCTTGCGTATATGAATCGGGTTATAGGCCCCGCGTAGATCCAGCATAGTAAGGACCTTGGCTCCACGAATCCTGTCGAAGAGCTCGGAGATAAGCGGCAAGGTGTACTTGTTTTTTACTGTGAGTTGGTTTAACCCACGGTAATCAATGCACGTTTGGAGTATCCCATCCTTTTTCTCCACGAAGAAGAATCCTGCTCCGGCCAGTGAAGAAGACTTCCTGATGAATCCTCTCAACAGGTTTTCCTTGACATACTCCGACAGGGCCTGGGTTTCAGGCAAGGAAAGTGGGTAGACCCATCCACGAGGGAGTGGGGCTCCAGGGAGCAATGCTATAGGACAGTCATATGGACGATGAGGAGGAAAAACCTGTGCCTCCTTCTTGCTGAAGACATCAGCGTAGCTGGCATACTGTGGAGGCAAACCTAAGAGTGACTGAGGTAGTGGGGAAAGAACGGGACGAACCTGAGGCAGGCAGCAGTGCAGACATCGAGGTCCCCACTAGAGGATCTCTCTGGAATTCCAATCAAGGACTCTGAGCATTTTGGCGAAGCCATGGCAATCCAAGCAAGATAGGGTTGATAGCTTTGGACAAGACATAGAAAGCGATCAGCTCAGAATTAAGAACTCCTATCTCTAGTCCCAGGGGTTTGCTGATAGACAGGATAGGGTCCAGCAGAGGCTGTCCATCCACAGAGGCGACTGCCAGAGGTTTCTCCAGAGGAACAGTGGCCAGGTGTGGACGATCAATTAAGTCCTGCTGGATAAAATTTGCAGTCGCTCCGGAATCCAAGTAAGCATGCACACCGTGCGATCCTTCACTGGTGAAGATCGCTACAGGAATAGACAGTCTGTTAGAGATTTTAGTAGCATTGATAGAACCAACTATAGTTGTCTCTCCAATCAACCCTAGGTGCTGGAGATTTACCGGGTTCTGTGAACATTGATGCACAAAATGGCCTTTGTGACCACAATACAGACACAGACCTGAAGAGTGTCTGCAGTGTTTCTCCTGATCGGAGAATTTGAATCTCTCCACCTGTATGGGCTCTTCAGGTGGAACAGCTGAAGAAGGCAGTAGGGGTCTCTGGAACTTGGGTGCCAGTCTATAGGATCGTCTCTCCCAGCAGACCTCCTGAGCACATTTCTGGACCCTCATGTCGATTGGGGTTACCAACAGGATAAAGGTATCCATGTGGATGGGAGGTCACAAGCAGCCAGCTCATCCTTGATGTGTGGAGACAGTCCTTGCCAGAAAGTAGCCACCAAAGCCTCATTATTCCAAGCCAGCTCCGCCGCCAGCGTACAGAAGGAGATGGCGTACTCCCCTACAGTTGACCCCCCCTTGTCTGAGGATCAGCAGAGAGGCAGCTGCAGAGGATGTTCTACCTGGTTCCTCGAACACTGTACGGAAAGTCTCTAGAAACAGTGGTAAGTCAGAGTATTCCGGGCCCTCAAGTTCCAAGATGGGGTTCGCCCATGCCAGGGCTTTGCCAGCGAGGGGAGAAATAATAAGCGCAAACATGGCCTCATCAGAGGGGAAAAGATGAGCACATAACTTAAAGTGAATCGTACACTGGTTAACAAAACCTCTACAGGTCCTAGGATCCCAGTCGTAGCGAGGCAACGAGACTGCAGATCCAGGACAGGCAGGAGGGATAGCAGGTAGTGGAGCAGCGTTAACAGCCAGAAGAGGAACAGAAGGACAATCCAAACAGTCAATTACAGAGTTTACCGCATGTAGAAGTTGATCCCGGCATGTCCAGAGGTCACGCATGTATGCCTCCATCATTTGGACCGTACTTTTAAGTTGACCAGCGGGATCCATGGCCTGAGTGTACTGTGATGATTCTGGGGTATGTGGGTCCACTAGGCCGCTTCGTCGTAGCGGAGTGACAGCTGGCCAAACAGTCAATGCAAAGCCTTAGCACAAGAGTACCTGTAAGAGTCCAGGTGGACACGAGATGTAGCAGACGCTTTGGCAAAGATGATGCTTGGCGTGGCAGTTGACACCAGATGTGTCAGATGACACCAGACATGGCAGATGACACCAGACGTGGCAGACAACACCAACATGACTCCAGCACTAGACTTTAGCTGGGGAACAAACGCAGTTACTGGATACAGGATACGGGAAGCAGGATACGGGAACACAGGGAACAGGATACAACTAAGGGTCCTGGCTTTTAGCAGCTAACAGACCTAATAGCATGGCTCACTCGTTCTTTTCTTCCAATCTATTGGACTCTTGGGACAGACTTGTCATTAGAGGGGTCTTATTTGTAAAGAATGGCCCCTTAACCCAGCTTTTTTACAATTTGGCTTTCCTCCCAGGTTCATCGTCCACCAGGGTCCTACGCTGGAGGGCATCTGATGATGTCAGACTCCATAATATTCTTGAAAAATCTTCGCTTCCATCATTCGATGCCCTTCGGGCACACGATCCTGAGACAACCCTTTCATGGATGGAGTAACAGCAGCTCTTCTCCTTTATACGATTCTCTGGAGCCCTTTTTCTGCAATCTTCACCTCTTGCCCACGTCCTTTCATAAATTTATAATCTGCTCTTAAAAGTCAATACCTCTGACAGACCATCTTATGCAGTGGCCTGGGAAAGGGGGCTTTCAACTTCTATTTCTCATGCTGACTGGGAAGGCATTTCTAATGTCCCATAAAATGCCACTGGCATGTAATGCGCAAGAAAAGAACTATAAAATACTCACTTGGTGGTACAGGTGTCCAGCACGGCTTCACAAATTATACCCCTCAGTGTCTAATAGCTGTTGGAGGTGCGGATCTGAGAGGGGGACTATGCTGCACGTGTTGTGGGAATTTTCCAAGATCAAGCCCTTCTGGAATTCGGTCGCTCTCTTCAATGAGAAGGTGAGTGAGACTAATGCGACTTTCACCCCCCAATTGCATTGCTCTCCATCATTTCTCTATTGCGCTACTTCTTAGCTGCCGCACGTAGAGTTATTATTAACTTTATCAGGAAGATGGAGGAGTTGGTTGCTGAATATTGATGCCATGACGCCAGTATATTTCTAGTTCTCTGGATTACATTTCAAACTTCTTCTAAGATTCCGAACCTGCTTGTTTAAGAGAAGTACCCCTCTCACACCATCTGCCCATCCCCCCTTCCTAAAAAATCTCTTCTTGTTTTTTTTTCTAATTGTTCTCTATTCTGTTCTCTTTATGTCCCCTACTCCCCTTCAATGACACATAATGAATTCCCACCTTCTGTATGGCTAGAGTGAAGATGTCCATTCACAAGTAACAGGTTTAGTTGTTGATAAATGGACAGGGGCGTAGCTAAAGGCTCATGGGCACGGGTGCAAGAATTCAGCTTGGGCCCCCCCACCACTCCCCAACACCACCATCATCATCAGACCCCTGCGCGCGCCTATGCCCAGATGCCTTGCCTAACAGCCCCCATAGTATAATGCCCCCACACAGTATAATGCCCCATAACGTATAATGCCCCCCATAACAGCCCCATACCGTATAATGCTCCCCATACAGTATAATGCCCCCCATCTTATTAGCCCCCATACAGTATAATGCCCCAATATGTGCATAATAGAAAAATAGCATAATTACTTACCTATCCCAGTTCCCACGTCGGGTGGAGGATCCTTCGCCTCCTCCGGTGTGTGCTATGAGTGACTCGGCGCAGACAGGCGTGAGGATGTCGCTACATCCCGCCAGCCTGTGTCGAGCCGCTCAGGGCACAGGGAATGCTGGATCAAGGAGATGTAAAAAAAAAAGTTATTTCGTTTTCTAATGTGAGGCGCGTGGTGTGATGCTGAATTTTGAATGTGCCTCACATTATAAGTAATTAACCGCATCATTTTTCTCAGTCATAATAGGTTAATGTGTGAGGTACTTGATGGGGTTAATTACTATTAGGCCGGGTTTACACGAGTGTGTGCGTTTTGTGCACGCAAAAATTGCGGAGTTTTGCGTGCGCAAAAGGCACTTAACAACTCTGTGTGTCATCAGCGTATGATGTGCGGCTGCGTGATTTTCGTGCAGCTGCCATCATTATGACACTCTGTTTGGATGTTTGTAAACAGAAAAGCACGTGGTGCTTTTCTGTTTTCATTCATCGTTTACAGTGCTGTTGCGCGAATCACGCGCGTCCCGCGGAAGTGCTTCCGTGTGACATAGGTGGTTTTCACGCACCCATTGACTTCAATGGGTGCGTGATGCGCGAACAGCGCACAAATATAGGACATGTCGTGCGTTTCACGCAGCGGACATACGCTGCGTGAAAATCACTCGCCTGTCTGCACGGCCCATAAACTAATATAGGTCCCTGTGACGCGCGTGAAAATCACGCGCGTCGCACGGACGTATAACACGCTCGTGTAAATGAGCCCTGAATGTGAGGAACATGGAGGTTAAATTTATCATCGCACCTTGTGCCTCACAATAAGTGATAGAAAGCAGTTTTTATTTTATTATTTTTACAGCGCACACATCATAAATGATGCAAAAAAAAATGTTGTGCTGCAGGTTATTACGGCCGTGCCAATACTGATTATGTGTATGTTTTATGTATTGAGACTTATTTTAATGTTTATTGTAAAAAAGGTGAATGTGTATTTTTTTTATTTAACATTACTTTGTTTTTACTTTATTTTTAAACTTTAATGTACTGACATATATCCGATATATGACAGTACATTAGCCTGTGGACGGATAGCACACAGGCAGTTGTTAGGACATACCTAAGTATGCCCTAACAACAGGAAATATGGTAAGACAGCCCTGGGGTCCTTCAATGGACCTTGGGCTGTCTGCCCATATATGGTATGGCCCTCGATCGCGTCACAGGAATTCCCTGTGACACGATCCATGGGCATCCCCCCTTCTCATTTTCCCCTGATTGCTGCAGTCCACTGTGATTGCAGCATTCAGGAGAATAGCGGCGGAGATGAGAGGTTTCTCTGATCTCCACAGTTATAGAGCGGGGCTGCGGCTGTGTAATACAACCATTGCCCCGCTCCTGACAGGAAGTGTGCGCGCAGTCAGCATGAGGTGGTGCGGCCGGCGCTGCACTAATGAGCGGCGATTCAGGCACTGACGACAGAACATGGGGGTGTTTTGTAGCTCGCCCGCCATGTTCTGTCTTCAGTGCCGCAGATCATTAGTGCAGCGCCGGCCGCATCGCATCATCCTGACGGCGCGCACTTGTCAGGACTCAGGAGCGGGGCAGTGACTGTATTACACAGCCGCAGCCCTGCTCTCATAGTCATGTGTTACTATACTGTATTGTGTTGGATTGTGCAGTTTGCGGTGGAGAGAGGAGGGGGTCTCTGATTTAACGGGCCCCCCCTCTCCACCGCAAACAGCACAATACATTACAAGACATTACAAGACATTGCATTACAACACAAAACATTACATCACAATACATTACAATCCAGACTGCAGCTTACCTGGAGTCCTCCGCACCGACTCTTCCATTCCACTGTCTGGAAGCCGTGTCACGTGACAACACGGTCACATGGTACACTAAGTGTACCATGTGACCGTAACGAGGAAGTGCCGGCTTGGCACAGAAGATTTCTTTAGGAAGTGTGCTGTATGGCAACAGGGGACCGCTGCGACCCCTATAGCTACGCCACTGTAAATGGACACCAAGTGTCTATGGCCTGGTGCTGTGTGACGCGAGGTAAGGGATTGAGGTTTGTTGGTTGAATCTTGTAATGCTCTGTACTCATCGTTTCTTGTTAGTCCTGTGTGACCTCTTATTCTATACATTATTCTATACATTATAAAATCATAAACATTGAGTAAACATCATGACATGAATGAAGATGAAAGACATCTCTATCTCTATAGGCAATATTTGCTGCTACTATAAAATGACAGCTTCCACCACGATTCTTAAGCTGCAGCATGCTGGCCACAGATGAACTTTCTGATGTCTACGTAAAATTGCAAATAAAGACTATGTTGTAGTAAGCACTCTTTGTTTCCTTTTGTTAAAAAATAAATAAATGTAAAAAAAAGATGTTGTAATGCAGGAAAACCGACCTTATCGACTGATAAACAGAGTTGACTTGTTTTCTAAAGTTATCAAGTACAAGCACTGTCTGTAGTAATACAGTACTAGCAACACCTTCTGCTCTTATCAAACAGATTTTACTTTCGGTGTAGATTTACTTAACCCCTTCAGGACCAAGCTCATTTTGGCCTTCAGGACCAGACCCATTTTTTCAAATCTGACATATTTCACTTTATGTGGTAATAACTCCGGAATGCTTTTACCTATCAAAGCGATTCTGAGACACAGTTTTCTCGTGACACAATGGACTTTATGATAGTGGAAAAATGTGGTCGATAAATTCAATATTTACCAGTGAAAAACACCAAAATTTTGTGAAAAATTGCAAAAATTAGCATTTTTGTAAATGTAAATGTATCTGCTTGTAAGACAGGCAGTTATACCACACAAAATTGTTGCTAATTAACATCCCCCACATGTCTACTTTAGATTGGCATCGTTTTTTGAACGTCCTTTTATTTTTCTATGACGTCACAAGGCTTAGAACTTTAGCAGCAATTTCTCACATTTTCAAGAAAATTTCAAAAGGCTATTTTTACAGGGACCAGTTCAGTTGTGAAGCGGCTTTTAGGGCCTTATATATTAGAAACCGCCAAAAAGTCACCCCATTTTAAAATCTTCACCCCTCAAAATATTCAAAACAGCATTTAGAAAGTTTCTTAACCCTTTAAACGTTTCACAGGAATTAAAGCAACGTAGAGGTGAAATTTTCACATTTCATTTTTTTTTTGCAGAAATTAATTTTTAATCTATTATTTTTGTAACACAGAAGTTTTTACCAGAGAAACGCAACTCAATATTTATTGCCCGGATTCTGCAGTTTTTAGAAATATCCCACATGTGGCCCTAGTATGCTACTGGACTGAAGTACAGGCTTCAGAAGCAAAGAAGCACATAGTGGATTTTGGGGCCTCCTTTTTATTAGAAAATATTTTAGGCACCATGTCAGGTTTCAAGGGCTCTTTCGGTGCCAAAACAGTGGAAATCCACCAAAAGTGACCCCATTTGGGAAACTACACCCCTTGAGGAAATTATCTAGGGGTATAGTGAGCATTTTGACCCCGCAGGTTTTTTGCAGAAATTATTGGAATTAGGCCGTGAAAATGAAAATCGACATTCTTTCAAAGAAAATGTAGGTTTAGCTAATTTTTTCTAATTTCCACGAGGACTAAAGGAGAAAAAGCACTGCAACATTTGTAAAGCAATTTCTCCCGAGTAAAACAATACCCCACATGTGGTTATAAACGGATGTTTGGACACACGGCGGAGCTTAGAAGGGAAAGAGCGCCATTTGGCTTTTGGAGCTCATATTTAGCAGAAATGGTTTGCGGAGGCCATGTCGCATTTGCAAAGCCCCTAAGGGACCAAAACAGTGAAAACGCCAAAAAAGTTACTCCCTTGAGAAAACTACACCCCTTGAGGAATCCATCTAGGGGTGTAGTGAGCATTTTGACCCCGCAGGTTTTTTGCAGAAATTATTGAAAATGGGCCATGAAAATGAAAATCTACATTCTTTCAAAGAAAATGTAGGTTTAGCTAATTTTTTCTCATTTCCACAAGGACTAAAGGAGAAAAAGCACCAAAACATTTGTAAAGCAATTTCTCCCGAGTAAAACAATACCCCACATGTGGTAATAAATGGCTGTTTGGACACACGGCAGGGATTAGAAGGGAAAGCGCGCTATTTGGCTTTTGGAGCTCAAATTTAGCAGGAATGGTTTGCGGAGGCCATGTCGCATTTGCAAAGCCCCTAAGGGACCAAAACAGTGAAAACGGCAAAAAAGTAACTCCATTGAGAAGACTACACCCCTTGAGGAATCCATCTAGGGGTGTAGTGAGCATTTTGCCCCCACAGGTGTTTCATAGATTTTATTAGAATTGGGCAGTGAAAATAAAAAAAATCCTTTTTCTTCAATAAGACGTAGCTTTAGCTCCAAATTTTTAATTTTCTCAACAAATAAAGGAAAAAAAGAACCACAACATTTGTAAAGCAACTTCTCTGGAGTACGGAAATACCCCACACGTGGTCATAAACTGCTGTTTGGGCACACGGCAGGGCTCAGAAGGGAAGGAGCGCCATTTGCTTTTGGTGTACAGATTTTGCTGCATTTGGTTTCTGGTCGCTATGTTGCATTTGCAAAGTCCCTGTGGGACCAAAACAGTGGATCCCCCCCAGAAGTGACCCCATTTTGGAAACAACACCCTCAAGGTATTCACCTAGGGGTGTAGTGAGCATGTTAACCCCACAGGTGTTTTGCAGAAATTCGTGTGCACACGATGTGGGAGAGTGAAAATGGGAATTTTTCCTTAGATACGCCAATATGTGGTGCCCGGCTTGTGCCACCATAACAAGACAGCTCTCAATTATTATGCGGTGTTTCCCTGTTTTAGAATCACCCTACATGTGGCACTAATCTTTTGCCTGGACATTCGACGGGGCTCAGGAGTGAAAGAGTACCATGTAAAATTGAGGCCTAATTTGGCGACATATAAAGTATTGGTTCACAATTGCAGAGGCTTTGATGTGAAATAATAAAAGAAACCCCTGAGAAGTGACCCCATTTTGGAAACTGCACCCCTCAAGGCATTTATTAAGGGGTGTAGTGAGCATTTTCACCCTACGTGTCTTTTCCATAAATGATCGCGCTGCGGAAGGTACAAATTAACATTTTTCCCTAGATATGCCAATTCAGTGCCAAATATGTCGTGCCCAGCTTGTACCACTGGGGACACACACCCAAAAATTGTTAAAAGGGTTCTCCCGGGTATGGTGATGCCATATATGTGGAAGTAAACTGCTGTTTAGGCACACTGTAGGGCTCAGATGGGTGGGAGCGCCATTTTGGTTTTGGAGCGTGGAATTTGCTTGGTAATAGTTTTGTTTGGAGTATCACTGGTGTTTCCGTTTATAATGTGGGGCATACGTGAGTTCCGCAGAGTACATCAGGGGCATAGTCAGGTGGTATAATAATAAGGTAAAAAAAAAAAAAAAAACAATTATCCATAGATGTGTGTTATGCTGTGATCGATAAATTCTGCAGAGGCCAGTGTCGCACTGATAAATGTCCTTCCTTATCCCCCTTTTGGTCCACATTCCGCACCTTTGCAGTTTGGGGAATTTTGCCGGGAAAGTGTTGTCCTGGTATAATACGGGCGCCCTCGCTTCCAGCAGATATGTTTGGGCCCTCCCCTTCCTGGTTCCCTAATTTTAGTGCCTTGATACATCGCCTTTTGAAACAGAAGAAATGTTCCCCTCGGGCCGGCACAACTGGATATTTTTCTTTCCTGAATTATTGGAGCCTTAACTTATTTTATTTTTTCATAGATGTAGTTGTATGAGGGCTCTTTTTTTACGGGACGAGCTGTAGCTTTTATTGGTACCATATTGGGGTACATGCGACTTTTTGATCACTTGTTATCCTTTTTTTGGGAGGCAAGTTGACAAAAAAACAGCAATTCTGCCATAGTTTTTTAGTTTTTTTTTTTATATACAGCGTTCACCATGCGTTATAAACTACATGTTACCTTTATTCTGCGGGTCAGTACGATTCCGGCGATACCTAATTTATAGAACTTTTTTGCACAATAAAATTACTTTTGGAAAGAGAATGTATTTTTTCTGTCGCCATGTTGTGAGAGCCATAACCTTTAAATTTTTTCGTCGATGGACCTGTGTGAGGGCTTGTTTTTTGCGAGAAGAGGTATAGATTTTATAGGTACCATTTTTGGATACATGCGACTTTTTGATCACTTTTTATTTAAATTTTTGGAAGACAGTGACCAAAAAAATAGTAATTATGGCAGTGTTTTTGAGGTTTTTTTTTACGGCGTTCACTGCGCTGGATAAATAGCATAATATTTTTATAGTTCAGGTCGTTAAGGTCGCAGCGATACCAAATATGTATGGCTTTATTATTTTTTTCTATAATAAATGACTTGATAAGGGAAAAAGGGCGATTGTGTTTTATTTTATTACTTGAAACTTTTATTGTATGTTTTACAACTTTTATTTTTACTTTTTTTACTTTTTTTTTACACTTTTATTTAGTCCCACTAGGGGACTTGAAGGTCCAACTGTTTGTCTGATGTTCTAATACATTGAACTACCTATGTAGTGCAATGTATTGGAACTGTCAGTTGTTCACTGACAGCAAGCCGATCAGGCTCCTCCTCTGGGCGGGGCCTAATTAGCTTACGTAATGGCAGACAGGAGTCCATTGTTAGGGCTCCTGTTGCCATAGTAACAGTCGCCAGCCTTGCCATCGCATGGCACGGCTCCCGATTTGCTACAAACCTCTAGGATGCAGCGATCACAATGGATCGCTGCATCGAAGGGATTAATGCCAGGAATCGGAGCTAGCTCCTTTTCCTGGCGATAAATCGGGGTGTCCGCTGTAACATACAGCGGACACCCACTGCTGATGACGCCGGCTCAGCTTCTGAGCCGGAAGCTGAGCCGGCGCCATCTTTACGATGGTACCGGAAGCCTCCTGGGCCCCGCCGACGACGGGGAATAGGAGGATTCCGTTACTGGCAGACCAGGAGGTAAGCACTAGCCCTCGGATCGCCTTTGCAGCGACCGGCAACCCAGCGATCACGTTGCTGGGGTGCCCGTGGCTATAAACTCCTCACATGCTGCGATCTCTATTGAACGCAGCATGTGAGGGGTTAATCGGTCGGATCGGAGGCTAGCTCCGGTCCTGGCCGATAGCTCAGGGTGCTGTAACATACAGCTGTCACCCGGCGGTGATGTCGCTGGCTCAGCTCCTGAGCCAGCTTCATCTCCATCACGTACAGTAACGTGAAAATGCAGTAAGACACCAGTTTTAATCACATTACTGTACGTGATTCGGCGGGAAGGGGTTAAAGGGGTTATCCACCAAAAATAAAAACTTTATTATTTTTCTATTCTTTCTGTTCCAAACTTGCAGGAATTGCAGGTTTTTAGTCCCTGTCGCATGGATGCGGAAGTTCGGAGCGGCCTTTATGTGGTGACATGTCGACACAGGCTCCTGGATGAAGGAGATCCCCCTTCTTTCTGTTGGTGAGGTGGATGAAGGGACTGGTTGCCTGACTCAAATCATCAATTAAGCCAGCCCCCTTCTCAGTCCCTGAATCAGCTGTGATGGAGAAGGGGCTGGCTTAGCTGATTACCACAAGAACGGTCACTCCGAAACGTCCGGGTCTACGCGACGGGTACTGAAAACTTGCTATACGTGCAGGTTTGGAACAGAAAGAACATTACAAATCTTATTTATTTCAGAAAAGAAAAATAATAAATTGTTTTTATTTTTGTCAGACAGCCACTTCAACTTAACAGATGTACACGGATTTAAATGCACACCACTACTGAAAGGATACTTTATGCCATAACACAATTTCAATTATTTGCATTATTTTAAGAAAATACATGTGTTCAGTACAGATTAGACTGAGATTCCGCATTCAACACACATAAACTTAGTGTGGCGGAATGGCGGCGGGTAAAAGCAACTCATTCTTATATGCGCAAATCATCGGCTATCATAATGACATAGCAAAGAGATTATAACTTGTAATATTATATTTTTCAAGAAAAGCATCAAGGCCCTTCTTGAACTTGTTCAATGAATCAACCATCACAGTATCATGTGAAAGAGAGTTCTATAGTCTAAAATTAGCAAAAAAAAGAAAGGAAAAACTATTCCAGGACATAACCAGTACACACTGAGATGAAAAAATTTTGTTAAAAGAGACCACCTAAGTCATCTGGCCAGGTAAAAAGAAAATCGCTAGGACCACTGATACACATACTAATAAGAACAATGGGACTGAATCCTCCAGTATAAACAACATTGTATTGTAAGACCCCATTAGATGAAGCTTGGTAGCTAAAGCACAAAAGATATATCAAATTTACGTAGACATCTATCGTAACCCCCAGGGCACAATAAAAATCCAAAGAGTCCCAGTATTAGATGTTTCAACAAGACTTTTCCATATATAAATTCAGTTTGTGCAAATGGATCGCAGACAAAGTATTCCCATCTATTGGAAGACATCTTTGTGGGGCCCCATTGTTCTTTGCATGCATCGAGCAAGAGGGTCTTTATCGATAGTTTCTTTCTATTTGATCCACCAGGCCTGATAGCAAAAGCACCATTCCACCGTAGCTTCGATTATTTTTGAAAACCTGCCGCACACGTGGCATGCACTACGGCTTTAACAAGTGCTGAGGTCTGGATTGTCTCCAGTTCTATAGTCTCACTGCTCTCACAGTAAAGAATCCCGGTCTGTGCTTATGGTGAACCCTTTTTTCCTCTAGACATAGAGGATGCCCCCTTATCCTTGTCACAGACCTAGGTGTAAAAACATCATTAGAAAGATCTCTATACAGTCCAATTATATATTTGTACATTGTAATTAGATCGCCCCTAAGCCGTCTTTTTTTCTAAACATTGGTTGTTATCATTACACATGAAGGGCATATTGTCACTAAAGTTTAATAGGTTATTTATGAATAGATCCTAGGGACAAATAATTGGCTGTAAATAGGGTTATCTTCTGCTGGAACATTATAGTGTCAGGGCCGGGGCCCATCAGAGGATTCTCTGGTACTCTGGGTGCCAGTCCAACTCTGAGTGCAATGTTGTATTTGCACATCGAGTTGTTTTTGACGATTGGTGTCGTAAACCTAGGCCTAGAAATACCACTGATGGATCAAATATATTAATGAAAGTATATATAATGTAAATCTCTAGCCATAGATGTATAGATTTGGCCACAATACGACAAGCATTGCCATTTTTTAAATTTAAATAATCTAATGGGGAAGGAGAGAAAAAAAGATTTTCCGCAATATAAACTATTTTTATTATGGAAAATTGGGAGAAATAATGTGCCTCTACATTGCCCTGCTTGTAGTCTACTCAGACACTAGTAAAGTAAATGCTAAGTTTTTATTGTTTACCACTAACGACCAGGAAAAATGTAGAAGCATGAACTGTGAGGCAAGTTATTAAGACTGGCGTTTCATACGTATTACACATGCAAGCTTTTAGAATTTAAAAAATGTGTTGCATCTTCCGGCTGAGCCATGCGCTCTTCTTCTCTCCTCCGGCTCCCTCATCACATCAGCGATGCTTGTACAAGGTCCTGACGCCTATATGCAATGGCATCACTTCAACGTCATCAGTACTGCATTACATACAATGTCCTGACCCTGCCCGGCATCATTATGTCTTACGAGCTGCGTCACATCATGACATGAATGAAGATGAAAGACTTCTCTATCTCTATAGGCAATATTTGTTCATACCATAAAATGACAGCTTCCACCACGATTCTTAAGCTGCAGCATGCTGGCCCCAGATTAACTTTCTGATATCTACGTAAAATTGCAAATAAAGACTATGTTGTAGTGAGTACTCTTTGTTCTCTTTTGTTAAAAAATAAATAAATAAATGAAAAAGATGTTGTAATGCAGGAAAACCGACCTTATCGACTGATAAACAGAGTTGACTTGTTTTCTAAGGTTATCAAGTACAAGCACTGTCTGTAGTAATACAGTACTAGCAACACCTTCTGCTCTTATCAAACAGATTTTACTTTCGGTGTAGATTTGCTTAAAGGGGTTGTCCACCAAAAATAAAAACGTTATTATTTTTCTATTCTTTCTGTTCCAAACCTGCAGGAATTGCAGGTTTTTAGTCCCTATCGCATAGATGCGGAAGTTCGGAGCGGCCTTTTTGTGGTGACATGGCGACACAGGCTCCGGGATGAAGGAGATCCCCCTTCTTTCTATTGGTGAGGTGGATGAAGGGACTGGTTGCCTGACTCAATTCATCAATTAAGCCAGCCCCCTTCTCAGTCCCTGAATCAGCTGTGATGGAGAAGGGGCTGGCTTAGCTGATTACCACAAGAACGGCCGCTCTGAAACTTCCGGGTCTACGCGACGGGAACTGAAAACTTGCTATCTGTGCAGGTTTGGAAGAGAAAGTACATTACAAAGCTTATTTATTTCAGAAAAGAAAAATAATCAATTGTTTTTATTTTTGTCAGACAGCCACTTCAACATAACAGATGTGCTTTTTTAACACGGATTTAAATGCACACCACTACTGAAAGGATACTTTATGCCATAACACAATTTCAATTATTTGCATTCTTTTAAGAAAATACATGTGTTCAGTACAGATCAGACTGAGATTCCGCATTCAACACACATAAACTTAGTGTGGCGGACTGGCGACGGGTAAAAGCAACTCATTCTTATATGCGCAAATCATCGGCTATCATAATCACATAGCAAAGAGATTAATTGTCATCATTCTAAGTGACAGCTGAGTATAGCAATTGTCAGGCTGGGCTTCTATCAGAATAAATCTCAGGATCAACGTCCCATTTCCAGAATCGAGTACTTATAACTTGTAATATTATATTTTTCAAGAAAAGCATCAAGGCCCTTCTTGAACTTGTTCAATGAATCAACCATCACAGTATCCGGTGGCAGAGAGTTCTATAGTCTAAAATTAGCAAAAAAAAGAAAGGAAAAACTATTCCAGGACATAACCAGCACACACTGAGATGAAAAAATGTTGTTAAAAGAGACCACCTAAGTCACCTGGCCAGGTAAAAAGAAAATCGCTAGGACCACTGATACACATACTAATAAGAACAATGGGACTGAATCTTCCAGTATAAACAACATTGTATTGTAAGACCCCATTAGATGACGCTTGGTAGCTAAAGCACAAAAGATATATCAAATTTACGTAGACATCTATCGTAACCCCCAGGGCACAATAAAAATCCAAAGAGTCCCAGTATTAGATGTATCAACAAGACTTTTCCATATATAAATTCAGTTTGTGCAAATGGATCGCAGACAAAGTATTCCCATCTATTGGAAGACATCTTTGTGGGGCCCCATTGTTCTTTGCATGCATCGAGCAAGAGGGTCTTTATCGACCGTTTCTTTCTATTTGATCCACCAGGCCTGATAGCAAAAGCACCATTCCACCGTAGCTTCGATTATTTTTGAAAACCTGCCGCACACGTGGCATGCACTACGGCTTTAACAAGTGCTGAGGTCTGGATTGTCTCCAGTTCTATAGTCTCACTGCTCTCACAGTAAAGAATCCCGGTCTGTGCTTATGGTGAACCCTTTTTTCCTCTAGACATAGAGGATGCCCCCTTATCCTTGTCACAGACCTAGGTGTAAAAACATCATTAGAAAGATCTCTATACAGTCCAATTATATATTTGTACATTGTAATTAGATCGCCCCTAAGCCGTCTTTTTTTCTAAACATTGGTTGTTATCATTACACATGAAGGGCATATTGTCACTAAAGTTTAATAGGTTATTTATGAATAGATCCTAGGGACAAATAATTGGCTGTAAATAGGGTTATCTTCTGCTGGAACATTATAGTGTCAGGGCCGGGGCCCATCAGAGGATTCTCTGGTACTCTGGGTGCCAGTCCAACTCTGAGTGCAATGTTGTATTTGCACATCGAGTTGTTTTTGACGATTGGTGTCGTAAACCTAGGCCTAGAAAAACCACTGATGGATCAAATATATTAACCCCTTCAGGACTGAGCCTGTTTTGGCCTTCAGGACGAAGCCGATTTTTCAAATCTGACATGTGTCACTTTATGTGGTAATAACTCCGGAATGCTTTTGCCTATCCAAGTGATTCTGAGACTGTTTTCTCGTGACATATTGTACTTTATGTTAGGGAAAAAATTTGGTCGATAAATTCAATATTTATTTGTAAAAAACACCAAGATTTAGAGAAAATTAGCAAAAATTAGCATTTTTTTAAATTTAAATGTATCTACTTGTAAAACAGATAGTAATACCACACAAAATACTTACTAGTTTATATTTCCCATAGGTCTACTTTATGTTTGCATCGTTTTTTGAACATTTTTTTATTTTTCTAGGACGTTACAATGCTTAGAACTTTAGCAGCAATTTCTCATATTTTCAAGAAAATTTCAAAAGCCTATTTTTTTCAGGGACCAGTTCAGTTCTGAAACGGCTTTGAGGGCCCTATATATTAGAAAATCCCCATAAATCACACCATTTTGAAAACTGCACCCCTCAAGGTATTCAAAACAGAATTCAGAAAGTGTTTTAACCCTTTAGGTGTTTCACAGGAATTAAAGCAAAGTAGAGGTGAAATTTACAAATTTCATTTTTTTTTTTCGAAAATTCATTTGTAATACATTTTTTCTGTACCACAGAAGGTTTTACCCAAGAAATGCAACTCAATATTTATTGCCCAGATTCTGCAGTTTTTATAAATATCCCACATGTGGCCCTAGTGCGGTAATGGACTGAAACACAGGCCTCAGAAGCAAAGGAGCACCTAATGGATTTTGGGGCCTCCTTTTTTTAGAATATATTTTAGGCACCATGTCAGGTTTGAAGAGGTCTTGTGGTACCAAAACAGTAAAGACCCCCCAAAAGTGACCTCATTTTGGAAACTATACCCCTCAAGGAATTTATCTATGGGTATAGTTAGGATTTTGAACCCACAGTTTTTTTGCTAAATTTATTTGAATTAGTATGTGAAGATGAAAATCTGCTTTTTTTGTGAAAAAAACGTAGAAATGTTTAATTTTTCAAGGAATAAAGTAGAAAAAACACCCCAACATATGTAAAGCAATTTCTTCCAATTATAGCAATACCCCATATGTGGTAATAAACTGCTGTTTGGACCCACAGCAGGCCTCCAAAGAGAAGGAGCACCATTTGGATTTTGGATTTCTGATTTTGCTGGAATAGTTTTCAGTGCCGTGTCGCGTTTGCAATGCACTGGAGGGATGAAAACCGTGGAAACCCCCCAATAGTGACCCGATTTTGGAAACTACACCCCTCAAGGAATTTTTCTAGGGGTAAAGTTAGCATTTTGAACCCACAGTTGTTTTGCTGAATTCATTGGAATTAGTCTGTAAAGGTAAAAATCTACTTTTTTTTCTGTAAGAATTTAGACATTTTTAATTTTTACAAGGAATAAAGATGAAAAAGCACCCCAGCATTTGTAAAGCAATTTCTCCTGATTACGTAAATACCCCACATGTGGTAATAAACTGCTGTTTGGACCCACACCGGGGCTTAGAAGGGAAGGAGCGCTACTTGGCTTTTGGAGCTCAAATTTAGCTGGAATAGTTTTTGGGTGTCATTTTGAATTTGCAAAGCCACTGAGAGACCGAAACAGTGGAAGCTCCCAAAAGTAACCCCATTTGAGAAACTACACCACTTAAGGAATCTATCTAGGGATATAGTGAGCATTTAGGCCCCACACGTCTTTTGCAGAATTTATTAGAATTAGGCCGTGAAAATTAATATCAACATTATTTCCACTAAAATGTTGAATTTTTTCAATTTCACAAAGGATAAAAGGAGAAAATGCACCCCAACATTTGTAAAGCAATTTCTCCCGAGTACGGCTATACCCCACATGTGGCCATAAATGTTTTTTTCATTAGAAAGTAATTAACCCCTTACGAACTGATCTATGTTTTGCTTTTTCTTTTTCGTTTTTCCTCCCCGCTTTCCGAGAGCCACAACTTTTTTATTTTTCCGTCAATAGAGTGGTGTGAGGGCTTATTTTTTGCGGGGCGAGCTGTAGTTTTTATTGGTACCATTTTTTGGTACATACGACTTTTTGAGAACTTTTTATTACATTTTTTGGTAGAGCGAAGGTGACCAAAAAACTGTGATTTTGCCGTTTAAAATTCTTTATTTTTCACGGCGTTCACTGTGCAAGTTCAATAATGGTATATTGTAATAGCTTGGACTTTTACGGACGAAGCAATAAGAATTTTGTGTATATTTTTTTTTTCTTTACATTACTTTAGAGAAAAAATGTGAAAAGGGTTTCTTTTTGGACTTTAAATATTTATTTAATTTTTTCCACTAATAATAACTATTTACTTTTGTTTTTACACATTTTATTAGTCCCCCTAGGAGACTTGAACCAGCAATCGTTAGGTCACTGGTAGAATACACTGCAATACTAATGTATTGCAGTATATTGTCATTTTTACAGGCACCTGTAAGGGCAAAGCCACACGTGGCGGAATTGCTCTTGAATTCCGCTGCGGACACTCCGCAGCGTTAATCCGCAGCGGAGCCGTTTCTCCATTGACTTCCACTTCTATTTAGTAGGGTTCGTTTAGACGAGGCTGAAAATTCCGCTGCGGAGCATAGGCTGCGGTGCGGAATTTGGTGTCCGCAGCATGCAATGGATGTTGCGGAGTTGTGGCGGACTGGTTGCGGACTTATGGCGGAATTTCTCCATTGACTTCAATGGAGATTCTAATTTCCGCAATGAAGTCCGCAGCTGTCATGCACATGTTATGTGTGCTGCGGATGCGTCTTGCTTTTTTGACATGACATTTCTTCATTCTGGCTGGACCTATGTATTTCTAGGTCTACAGCCAGACTGAGGAAGTCAATGGGGCTCCCGTAATTACGGGAGCGTTGCTAGGAGACGTCAGTAAATAGTCACTGTCCAGGGTGCTGAAAGAGTTAAGCGATCGGCAGTAACTGTTTCTGCACCCTGAACAGTGACTACCGATCCCAATATACAGCAACCTGTAAAAAAAATAGAAGTTCATACTTACCGAGAACTCCCTGCTTCTGTCTCCAGTCCGGCTTCCCAGGATGACGTTTCAGTCTAAGTGACGGCTGCAGCCAATCACAGGCTGCAGCGGTCACATGGACTGCCGCGTCATCCAGGGAGGTCGGGCTGGATGCCGAAAGAGGGACGCGTCACCAAGACAACGGCCGGTAAGTATGAAATTCGTTTACTTTCACTAGGGAAAGTGCTGGCCCTTCTCTCTATCCTGCACTGATAGAGAGAAGGGAAGCACTTTTACCGCAGTCCGCAGCAGCTAGTCCGCATCAATTTACTGCACATTTTGGGCAGATCCGCCGCAGAATCTGCAACGCAGATTCTGTGCGGCATTGATGCGGACAGTTGCGGAGGAAATCCGCTACGTGTTGGCATGCCCTAACAGTGTGTTCGCTGTTTCTGTCCGTTAGTCCCGGGTATCAGCTGTAATACACAGCTGACACCCGCAGCGCATGGCGCGGGCTCAGCGCGTGAGATGCTCCATATATCACCCCCACACCACTACATGCTATTAAGTCATGGTGCGCGAAAGGTTTAATGCGCAGCGGATGGTGCAGAGCGAAAATTACAATTTTCCACTGATGTGCCATTTTAGTGCACTATATGTTGTGCCCAGTTTGTGCCACAAATACCTCATAAAATTTTAACAGGGTTCTCCCGGGTATGGCGATGCCATATCGGTGGACGTAAACGGCTGTTTGGGCACGCTGTAGGGCTCAGAAGGGAGGGAACCATTTGGCTTTTGGAGCGCAGATTTTGCTTGGTAGTAGCTCTGGCATTTTGCTGGTATTTCAGTTTATAATGTGGGGGCAAATGTAGACTGGGCAGAGTACATCAGGGGCATAATAAGAGGGTATAATAATGTGGTAAATAAATAATAATCCGCAGATATATGGCCTTTGTGGCACTTATAAATGGCGCCTGATCTTATCCGCTTTTGGAACACTGCACATTTTGCATCGCCATATTCTGGGAGCCAGAACTTTTTTTATTTTTTCACCACCAGAGCCGTGTGGGGCTTATTCTTTGCGGGACAATCTGTAGATTTCATTCGTACCATTTTGGGGTACATGCCATTTTTTTGATCACTTTTTATTCCATTTTTCGGCAAGCCAGGTGACCAAAAACCATCAATTCTGACAATGATTTTTATTTATTTTTTACAGAGTTCACCCTGGACTATAAATGACCATTATATTTTATTCTGCGGGTCGGTACGATTACAGCGATACCATATGTATATAGTTTTTTTATGTTTTGCAGCGTTTGCGCAATAAAATAACTTATTTAGAAAATAATTTATTTTTTGTGTCACCAGATTCTGAGAGCCATAAGTTTTTTATTTTTCAGTCAAAAAAGCTGTGTAAGGGCTTGTTTTTTGCGGGACGGGTTGTAGTTTGTATCGGTACTATTTTGGCATACATGCGACTTTTTGATCACTTTTTATTGTATATTTTGGGCGGGGTGGTGACCAAAAAATAGTGATTCTGGCATTGTTTTTCGTTTATTTTTTTTGCGGTGTTCACCGTGTGGGAAAAATAATTATTATAGTTTTATAGTTGGGGTCGTTACGAACGCGGTGATACCAAATATGTGTACTTTTTTTTTACGTGTTCATTTTTTTTCCTATAATAAAAAGACTTATAACTTATAACTTTTATTTTTACACTTTTTTTAAAACATTTTTATTCTTTTTTTTACTTTTTTCACTTGTCCCACTAGGGGACACTTAGACTTGCAGCTCTGATCGCTGCTGGAATACATTACACTACACACGTAGTGTAATGCATTCCCACTGTCATTGTGACGTAACAGTCACACTGACAGTAAGGCTGGGTTCACACGACCTATTTTCAGACGTAAACGAGGCGTATTATGCCTCGTTTTACGTCTGAAAATAGGGCTACAATATGTCGGCAAACATCTGCCCATTCATTTGAATGGGTTTGCCGACATACTGTGCAGACAACCTGTCATTTACGCGTCGTCGTTTGACAGCTGTCAAACGACGACGCGTAAAAATACAGCCTCGTCAAAAGAAGTGCAGGACACTTCTTTCAGACGTAATTTAAGCCGTTCTTCATTGAACTCAATGAAGAGCAGCTCAAAATTTACGGCTGTCAGAGAAGCCTCGCAAAATGCGAGGAGGAGCATTTTTACGACTGAAACGAGGCAGCTGTTTTCTCCTGAAAATAGTCTGTCTTTTCAGACGTAAATGCCTGCTATCGTGTGCACATACCCGAAGCCTAGGAGGACCAGCAGAGGCTGGTCCTCATAGGCTGCTGTACATGGCAGCCCGGAAGCCATTGTCTGGCGTCCGGTTGCCATGGGTACCATCGCCAGCCCCCGTGATTTCACATGGGGGCTGCCGATCGGCGCTAAACACCTTAATTGTGGCGTTCAAAATCGAACGCCGCAATTAAGCGGTTAACTGCCGAAATCAGCGGCGATGGGCCACTGATCGGCAATGGGGAATGCAGGGCAGACACCCTGCACAGTTAACCGCCGCTGCGGTGTAGCGCCGCGCGGCGGTTAACTGTCAAAGCACAGACGTTACTGCACGTCAAGGTGCGCGAAGTGACTGCTCACATTGACGTGCATTAACGTCAAGGTGCGGGAAGGGGTTAATGAAAGTATATATAATGTAAATAGATTTGGCCACAATACGACAAGCATTGCCATTTTTTCAATTTAAATAATCTAATGGGGAAGGAGACAAAAAAAGATTTTCCGCAATATAAACTATTTTTATTATGGAAAATTGGGAGAAATAATGTGCCTCTACATTGCCCTGCTTGTAGTCTACTCAGACACTAGTAAAGTAAATACTAAGTTTTTATTGTTTACCACTAACGACCAGGAAAAATGTAGAAGCGTGAACTGTGAGGCAAGTTATTAAGACTGGCGTTTCATACGTATTACACATGCAAGCTTTTAGAATTAAAAAAATGTGTTGCATCTTCCGGCTGAGCCATGCGCTCTTCTTCTCTCCTCCGGCTCCCTCATCACATCAGCGATGCTTGTACAAGGTCCTGACGCCTATATGCAATGGCATCACTTCAACTTCATCAGTACTGCATTACATACAATGTCCTGACCCTGCCCGGCATCATTATGTCTTACGAGCTGCGTCACAGTCATGGAGCCGGAGAGGAGATGAGGAGCGGGTAGGTGGGTGTAATATATATATATATTTTTTTATTATTTTTTTTTCTTTCTTTCTTTTTAATTTTTTTTTTAATTTAAAGGGTAACTAATCTTTCAGAAAACTTCTGACATGTCATAGTGACATGTCAGAAGTTTTGATTTGTCGTAGTCCGAGCACTTAAACCCCCAGCGATCGTTAGGGCACATTCAGACGTGGCGGAATTGCTGTGGCATTCTGCTGCGGACAGTCCACAGTTGAATTCTCCACCGGCCGTTTTTTACATTTAATACATTTTTAAGCAAGTTAGTTCTGACGTTGCGGACCATAGGCTGCGGTGCAGAATTTTCCCTCCGCAGCATGCACTGTCTGTTGCGGAGAAGAAGCGGAATTTCACTGCGTATTTCAGCCTCTGCAACGTCTGAATTACCTATCAAATATGCAAATGTTGGTGCAGATTCATTGCGTAATTGCCCCAAATCTGCACCAACATTTGCAGCGCAAAAATTCCGCCACGTCTGAACGTGCCCTTAAAATGAAGCGGCAGAAGCGTCTGGGTGAGTGCTGAGCCGCTTGGTTTCTGATGGGCTTTTCTAATCAGGGAGCCACTGAACTTGTACTGAGCAGATTTCTTGTAGTTTTCTTTTTTTTAATTCTTTTATTTTCATTTTTGTAACACAAATTATACACAACACAATTGGAGTAAGCCAGTGCAATACAATCAACTGACCACAGGTCAACTACCTGTAATACATAAGTGCATAGGATCACAAGAACAATAGAACATCGCTCAAATCTAGAAGGAAAGAATCTCCAATATGCACCCTGAACCTGCAGCCGTGCATAGTATTCCATAGGCGAACAGAAAAACAGTAAAGGAAAGAAAGAAAAGCAGAGACATTAAAGGGAATGTGTTGCCAGAAAAACATGTTTTTTTTTTAAAAATTAAACATTTAGTGTGTGGGTGATTAAACATGGTTCAAATTTTTTTTATTTTTTTCACGAGTCAGGAAATAGTCAGGAAATATTATAAATTAATTCTAATTTATAATACTACCCATTTTTGGTCACTAGATGGAGCTATTCCCAAAATTGCAGCATTGCAACAATGGGTTAAAAGCCCTCGCTCTAGTGAGCTCTCAGCATCCCCCCCTCCTTTATCCTGGCTAGTGCCGGGATAAACGAGGGGTTTGAACGGTGTAACCTCCTACGCTGTGTGTCGCCATTTTTTGAGCTAACACACAGCGTAGTAGGTTTACATACAGTAGTAAACACACACAAACACGAACATACATAGAAATCTCTTACCTGCTCCTGCCGCCGCGGCTCCCTCCGGCCCGTCCGCTCCGTTTGCTGCCGCTGGTCCAAGTGCACAAATCCGGAAGACGCGACCGGAAGTAGTAATATTACTGTCCGGCCGCGACTTCCGGTCCACAGGAAAATGGCGCCGGACGGCGCCAATTTCGAATTGGACTGTGTGGGAGCGGCGCATGCGTAGTTCCCACACAGACGCCGTACACTGAAGTCAATGGGACGGGAGCCGTTCGCAGTCCCTATGGGACTGTGGCTGCCGTATTCCATGTCTGTATGTGTCGTTAATCGACACAGACAGAAATGGAACAAAAAATGGCAGCCCCCATAGGGAAGAAAAAGTGTAAAAATAAGAAAAAGTAAAACACAAACACACAAATGAATATAAACGTTTTTAATAAAGCACTAACATCTTTAACATATAAAAAAAATAATTTGTGATGACACTGTTCCTTTAAGGGAAGGGAGGAAAGGAGAAAAACTAACCTGACATACTGAACCTAAGTGAGAAATCAAGAGGCCATGATGGCCTTATATTCCGCAGTGGTTTAAAATCTGATCCAATCACGCCATGTTCTGACGAAGGAAGCATGGGATCCTTTCATTGATGCCGTGAGGTCCTCCATTCTCATAATCTCCTGAATCTTACCGAACCACATGCCCACTGACGGGGGACTGGTTTGTCTCCAAAGTGCAGGGACACACGACCTAGCCGCGTTCACCAAATGGCAAACCACCGAGCGTCTATACGTAGACAGGGGTACCTCACACAGATGGAGCAGGAAAAGGCCCAGTGATCGTGGAAGGGGGAAATCTGTAAATTTAGAGGAAATGCGCCACACCTCTGACCAGAAATCCGTCAGGAGCGGGCAATCCCAAAAAATATGCATGATTGTACCCACATGGTCACCACATCTCCAGCATAGTGGTGAGGCCGCTGGGATCATTGCAAGCAATCTGGAAGGCACACTGTAGCGTCCATGGCCGCGGGCCGTCGGGTTCACTCACCTCCCGACGCCCGCAGCCATGGATCCGTGAGCGCTGGGCCCCGTCTCCCTCCTAGGAGATGCCAGCGCTGACTTCCACTCAGTTCGGCTGTGTCCCGTAGGGTGCGTGCGCACGCTCGCGCCCGGCCTTAAAGGGCCAGCGCGCAAATAGGAAATCGTCATCATCATCATCAACTGCCACGATTTCCTGGTCTATAAGAAGGCCCCTGGCCTTCTAATCCTTGCCTGAGCGTTGTTAGTTTTCCCAGTCTGTCTTGCTAATGGTCCCTCAGTGTTTCCCGTTCCAATTGTTACCCATGCCTTGTTACCCGTTCCTGTTTCCCGTGCTGTGCCTTAGTATCGAGTAGTGCCACGTCCTGTGTCATCTGCCACGTCCGGAGGAGTCCGCCACGTCTGGTGCAACTAGCGGCTCCTGTGTCATCCGCCACGTTTGGCGCCATCTGCTGCACCCATCTCATCTGTGCCAGAGCTGCGGCCACCATCTGGACTATTCAGGTACCCTTGTGCGGGACATTGTATTTCTGGGGTGTCCTGTTGTTTGGCCAGCTGCCTCCCCTCTGCGGCGGTACGGCCTAGTGGGTACACTAACCCGCTCCGTGACACACCCTATACCAACGAGACAGAATCTTGAACCCTGACTCCTGGAATCTACTGGCCATAGAAGACTTATGCGTCATGGTGAACAGGCGATCCTTTTGTTCAGAAGTTAAAGTCAAGCCCAGGTCTCTTTCCCAACCTAGCAGGTAAGGTGGTGGCGGCAGATTGAAGGGTGAGATTAAGAGAGTATAAAGTCTGGACAACAAATGCCGAATCGTGCCCTTGCCTGTACATAGGAGCTCAAACGGGGAGCTACCCCGCGAGTGTGCCGCTGGATGTTCTAATGACACCAGAAAATCTCGCAACTGGGTAATCTGCCACGCCGTGAAAGAGACCGGGTCCGACAAAGACTGTAGCTGAGCGCTATTCATCCACATATCGTCCTGCAAAAAGTGTATGGCCTGCCCCTTACCTGCCCTCAACCAAAGCTGGAAAGGGCCACAGTCCATTCCCGGCGGAAAGGCTGGATTGCCCAAGATCGGGAATAGCGGGGAGGGGGACGGTGAGATCTCTGCCCGAGGAAAAATCTGCGCCGCAACTGCCGAGGTCGGACCGATTGTCGGGTGCGTCCGAGCTACCAGGGGAACATGTCTACACAACCAAGGTAGGGCCTGTATAGGGACTTTCATGAAAGCCTGTTCCATTGACTCCCATTCTTTAATCCCGATATCTCGGAACCAGTCTAAAATTCGTGTCAAGTGAGAGGCAAGATGATAGGAGACAAAGTTCGGAAGACCAATGCCCCCCTCACACTTTACACGAAAAAGCATGGATCGGGCAATACGCGTAGGTTTCCCTGCCCAGATAAATTTGTGCAAAAGAGACAGCAGGGATTGAAAGAACGGGCGTGGGATATGTATCGGTAGGGCCTGAAAAAGATACAGAATCCGTGGTAAAATATTCATTTTGAATATCGCGCACCTACCAAACCAGGTAAAGGTGCCCGACGTCCAGGAATCCAGGTCAGCCTTTACCCGTTGAAGGAGTGGAGGAAAGTTCACCGCATAAAGGCGAGACAGTTCACTAGGAAGGTGGATCCCCAGGTATTTAAGTGAGTCGGATTTCTTGTAGTTTTCATCTGCTTCTATGTGGGTTTTTTTTTAACTCGATATTCAGGAAACACAACATTAATACAAAAACATAACCAAGATAAAAACAGTACTCCGTGGCATATGGTAGGCATGTTACTTATCCAGCAGAAACAGTAAGGGGTAATTTATTAAGACTGGTGTTTCATACGCCATTCTTAATATAAAGAAAGTTTGAGTAAAATGTGCCTAATGAATTAAGAGGCGCAAGCCTCTTAATTCATTAGGGGCATCTCTGGGCATGAGCTAGTGTAGCTTTACACCATAGTTTACCCCAGGTTCTGGCATAAATTATGATAAATTTGTTGAGCCGTGAGTTGACCCAGCCCTTCTGCTAAGACCCACCCACTTTATTATTAAAAGTGGTGCAAACAGCACAAAAGTAATAAACAACTTGTAGAAAAAGAATTACAAAAGATCTCAGTGCTTTAACCCCTTCAGCCGCAGCCATTTTTCAGATTTTCATTTTCGTTTTTTCCTCCCTACCTTCCAAAAGCCATAACTTTTTTATTTTTCCGTCTATATAGTCCTATGAGGGCTTGATTTTTGCAGGACGAGTTGTCGTTTTTCGTAGCATCATTTATTGTGCCATATAATGTACTAGGAAACGGGGAAAAAATTATTTGTGGGGTAGAAAATGAAAAAAACAGAGATTCCTCCATTGTTTTTTGCGCTTTGTTTTTACGGAATTCACTGGGCAATTAAAACAACATTTTAACTGTATTCTGTGGGTCAATAGGATTACGGCAATACCAAATATATATAGTTTTTTCTATATTTTACTACTTTTACAAGTAAAAACCTACGTGTAAAAAATTAAATTTATTTTGTGTCGCCAAATTCTGAGAGCCATAACTTTTTTATTTTTCCGTCGATTAAGTGGTATGAGAGCTTATTTTTTGCGGGATAAGCTGTAGTTTTTAATGATACTATTTTGGGGTACATGCGATGTTTTAATCACTTTTTATTTGATTTTTGTGGGAGATGAGGTGACCAAAAAATAGAGATTCTGGTGTTTTACATGTTATTTATTTTTACGGCGTTCACCATGCGGGTTAAATAATGATATATTGTAATAGTTCAGACATTTACGGATGCGGCGATACCAATTATGTTTATTTATTTATTTTTTTACTATGCTCTAGGGGGAAAATGGGGAAAAGGTTTTTTTTTATAACTTTTCATTTTTATTTTTTTTTACATAAAAAAACAACTTTATTTTACAAATTTTTACTTTTTTTTATTAGTTCCCCTAGGGGACTTCAAGCAGCGATCGTTAGATCGTTTGCGCTATATACTGCAATACTAATGTATTGCAGTATATCGTGATTCTGAAAGGCTCCTATTAAGCCCTGCCAGAGGCAGGGCTTAGTAGGAGCACAAAGATGGCGGTCCTGGGGGCCTTCATTAGGCCCCCAGGCAGCCATAGCAACCATCGCCACCCCGCGATTGCATTGCGGGGGGCGCGATGAGCTGTTGGAGGGGGTCGCCCCCCTCTTTCTAACGATTTAAATGCTGCGGTCGATATTGACCGCGGCATTTAACGAGTGGGATCGCAATCGTTACTCTGTGAGCCTGTTCCATACTTCCCCTACCCGACTTTGGCATATGGATACGTCAAATGTTGGGAAGGGCTTAATTCAAAAATAATAGCCGGCAGTAATTGGGACTTTTGTGCCGTTTGCGACTTTTCTACGCCAGCAAACTGGAGTAGAAAAGGGAATAAATTCACCCCTATGTACACCCAGGGGATTAGCTGGGTGGTGTTTAGGAGGGGCATGTGTTGGGTGGGGATTACCAATAAAACACTTTGCTTAGGCCAGGTTATTTTGATAGATGGCTAGGGCAGCTAACTGAAACTTTCCTCCAGCTGATGACTACTCTTTTGGGTTAAGCTATTATTGCCGGAAGCCCCATCTCCATAAGGGGAAGTCATCAAGCACTCTACGGCAGTTTTTCGGCATAGAAAAGTCACATATTGCACCTTTTGCATTTTTATGTCGCCTCCGCCACTTTTAAAAATGTGCAGGGCTTAGAGGAATGGGAGTGGCCACTCATGGCCCAATAAAATCTTCATAATGGCGTAAATTATAGGGGAAATCTACCCCAGCCTGCGCCTCTTAATAAATTAGGTGCATTTTACTCCAGTACTCTTTATATTAAGACCAGCTTATGAAACATCAGTCTTAATAAATCAGCCCCATTAACTATTTATTTACTACATCACGCTGAATACATTTGTCTGTGCATCTGTGGTCTGCTGAAGTGAAATGTTAAGCATCAAGTTATGTGTACCGCGCAGTATACATTTTTTTAATTGGATTCCTCTATATGAAATAGCACTGTCAATGACGCTATTCCATGCAGTTGAAAAAAAGGTGTATACCGGCGCAACGAATGCCAAAACGACGCCCTTTTTCCATCTATTGGATGCATGGGCCCTATAGATAAGCCTAAGTGACACTGCAAACACAGTGTGAATCAGGGTCGGACTGGCCCACTGGAGGACCGGAAGATCCTCCAGTGGGCCCTTGCAGCGGGCTGCTTTTATCCGGCAGCGGAGCAGAGAGACATTTTCTCCCTGCCCCGCTTCTTACACTTGTAGGCAGGGCCGGCATTAGGGCCCCCTGTCGACTATAGAAGCCATAGCGGCTGCTACGAGGACCGCGGCATGAGGAGACCCACGTCGCCCTGCACATAAATGTTATGTGCCGGGCGGCACGAGCCCCCTCATGCCCCGTGGCGTAGCTAGCACCGGAGGGGGCCCTGGTGCTAGTGACTGACACATTTACTTGTATCTGTGCCTGCAGATACAATTGAATAGTATAGGCTGCAGGCCACATTAGGCCTGCAGCCTATAAGCTGCTGGGACAACTCTGCATTGCATCACGCTGGCCTACGACATCTGAGACGGTGGAGCGCTCCGTCCCTCGTGGGAATGGGGCTAGGTGAGTACAATTAATTTAAAAAAAATTGGGGGGTGATGCTATTTACTGAGGGGGCTATGTGGCGCTATCTGCTAGGGGGCAGTGTGCTGCTATCTACTAGGGGTGCTGTGTGGCACTATACAGGAGGAGAGGTGTGTAGCACTATACAGGGGGAGCGCTGTCTGGTGCTATCTACTTGGGGAGCTGTGTGGCGCTACCTACTAGGGGGCTGTGGGGCAATACAGGGGGAGGTTTGTGTGGCGCTATCTACTAGGGGGGGGCTGTGTGGCACTATACAGGGGAGGGCTGTGTGGCACTATCTACTAGGGGGTTTGTGTGGCACTATCTACTGGGGAGGCTGTGTGGCACTATCTGCTAGGGGGCTGTGTGCTGCTAACTACTAGGGGTGCTGTGTGGCACTATACAGGAGGAGGGCTGTGTAGCATTATACAGGGGAGGGCTGTGTGGCACTACCTACTAGGGGGGGCTGTGTAGTACTATCTACTAGGGGAGCTGTGTGGCACTATACGAGGGGGCTGTGTGTGGCACTATCTACAAGAGGGGGGGCTGTGTGTGGCACTATCTACAAGAGAAGGGCTGTGTGTGGCACTATCTACAAGAGAAGGGCTGTGTGTGGCACTATCTACAAGAGGGGGGCTGTGAGTGGCACTATCTACAAGATGGGGGCTGTGTGTGGCACTATCTACAAGAGGGGTCATGTGTGTGGCACTATCTACAAGGGAAGGGGCTGTGTGTTGCACTATCTACAAGAGAAGGGGCTGTGTGTGGCACTATCTAAAAGAGGGGGCTGAGTGTGGCACTATCTACAAGAGGGGGCTGTGTATGGCACTATCTACAAGAGGGGGGCTGTGTGTGGCGCTATCCACAAGAGATGGGCTGTGTGTGGTACTAGCTACAAGAGGGGGGCTGTGTGTGGCGCTATTATTTTTGTGGGGCCTAAAGGGGGTACTATTATAGTGTGTGGCACTGAGGGGGCATTATTTCCATCTGGGGCACTATAGATGGCAAGGGTTTTGTGGAGGGTTGGGAGGTGCTACAAAAGCGAGAAGCCAAAGATGCACAGTAAATGCCAAAAATGTCTGATAGATGCGGGTCCCAGCTCTGGTACCCACAGCTATAACTAGAACTGACCGCAAAATCCAGGCGGAGACCAGTGGAGAGAGGGTCGCGCGTGAGCACAGCTCTCGCTATTCTGTTGTATGGTTGTTATGGAAACAGCCGAGCAGCTCTTGCACGGCTGTTTCCATAACTCCCATTGAACAGAATAGAGAGAGCTGCGCGCACACGTGAACCTCTCTCCACTGGTCTACGCCTGGATTCTGCGGCCAGTTATAGATATAGCTGCGGGTACCAAAGCTGTTACCCGAATCTATCAGACATTTTTTCCATTTCCTGTGGATATGCCATAAATGTCTAAGATGGGAACACTCCTTAAATTTATATGGTCTGCAGAGCGCTTGTGTAGGACTGGTGACTACCGTTATATGGTCACTATGTGGTGGTAATATTGGTCTTTGGTTTACTGCACACGTTTTACTACACAATTAAGAGTGGTTGCATTATTTCTATATAGCTGACGGGTGGGCCCCAATAATTATTTCCTCTGGTGGGCCCAAGGTACTCCAGTCCAACACTGGTGTGAATACATTTTTAAAGGCTGTGAGGTGTATATAGCCAGGGCCGGCGTCAGCACCCGGCGAACCCAGGTGCCGGGGCCCACTGCTCTTGTAGGGGCCCACTCGGCCGCCGGGTGCTTTACGCCGCCCAACTTCTTAAATTAACTATAGCCGTCCGTGGTAGATTGCAGAGAGGAGCAGATAAAAATTATTTTAAAAAACTCACCTAACAAGTCCTCATGACAAGCTGAACGGTCCCATCACTGCCGTCTTGCTGGTACTTGGCGCCACTTGCATCCACAATAACAATGCATTGTGGCGCAGATGACGTAATCATGTCACGCTGACATGATTACGTCATCGCACCCACCGCTTTGTTATTGTGGATGTGAGCAGCGCCAAGTACCAGTAAGAAGGCAGTGACGGGACCGTTCAGCTCGTCGTGTGAATGTGTTAGGTGAATTTTTTTTTTTTTTTTTTTATTGGAGCAAAGGAACCAAACTGGGGGATTAGCTTTTATATGGGAGCACAGGCAATGGACTAACTTCTATATGGGGGCATGTATGTATGTATGTATGTATGACCATGAATGATACTGTCTGATGGGCCCTGTATCTAAGCACACCACATATTAGGCTTAGATACAGGGCCCATGTGTGATACTGTCTGCTGGGGCCCTGTATCTAAGCCTACCTTGTGGTAGGCTTAGATACATGGTCTAACAGACAGTATCACACATGGGCCCTGTATCTAAGCCTACCACATGTGTTACCAATTCTTTTTTGTGTTTGTGTTTTTCTACAGGTTTGGTCGTTGGACTAAGTCGGATTCGAGGACTACTTCGATGATGGCTTTTTATTTAAATAAAATATTTTTTCTATGTCTTTGTATTTTCTTTTAAACTTTTATTACTACCGCTTTAGTAATGGCCGCTGGCTAATTGACAGCGTCAATTACTAAGGCGGGGCTTAATGTTAGCCAGTAAAAAGGCTAACACTAACCCCCATTATTACCCCGGTACCGACCACCACCATCGGGAAGAGCCAGGTGTGATCCAGTACCCGACCATCTGTAGTGATGGTCGGTCATTGGGGCGGCCGCAGGCTGGTATTAATAGGCTGGGGAAGCCCAAAAACAGTGGTCCTTCCCACCCTGGTAATGCTAGCCTGCTGCTGCTGTGTTGTATCTGGCTGGTTATGAAAAATGGGGGGGACCCCACGTAATTTTTTTTCTATTATTTATTTTTCAATAATTGGAAAAAACGATGTGGGGTTCCCCCCAATTTTTCATAACCAGCTATTTCTATTTTTGCAGATGACACCAAGCTATATGTACACACACACACACACACACATTTTTTTGGGGGGTGGACATATGTTAGTACAAGGATACTTACTGCTGGGGCCCTGTATATAAGTCTATTATGTGTTATACTGTCTGCTGGGCCATGTATCTAAGCCTATCATGTGTGATACTGTCTGCTGGGGCCATGTATCTAAGGCTATCATGTGTGATACTATCTGCTTTGGCCTTGTATCTAAGCCTATCATGTATGATAGTGTCTGCTGAGCCAATGCATACAATTCTATCCAGCGGTGTAGCTATAGGAGCCTTAGTCTTATAGATATGCGATCTCCGATATGTATGTAAAAGTTTATTTATTTTTCGGGGGGTAAATATATTTCTCAGGGCTTGTGTCCCTGAACTTTTAAGACCCTAGCAGCGGCCCTGGGCCTAACTAATATATGGGGGCACAAAGGAGACCTAAAGAATATATAGGGACACAAAGGGCGCCTTACTAATATATAGGGACACAACTAATATATGGAGGCACGAAAGAGAACTACTATTCTTTAAGGGCAAAAATGGGACATTACTACTGTGTGGGAGCACATAGGGAGGTATTACTGTGTAGGGAGTATAAAGGTGGCACTAAAACTGATCCATCACTATTTTCTTAAAGGTCGCCTTTTTTGGGGGGGTTGGTGCCCTGTAAGGGACAGTATAGGTGGTATTGCATACCTCCCATCCGTCCCGATTCCGGCGGGACAGTCCCGGTTTCTCACCGCTGTTCCACCGTCCAGGCCAGTCTGCAAAATGTCCCACTAGGCGCTGCATCAAAACAGATGATCGCTGCTGACTGCAGCAGCGATCAGAAGAAGGCAGAAGTCTTGCGGCGGTGTTCTCACTGGGATCGATGCCGGCCCGTGAGTGGACCAGTCCAGTCATCTGACCTGTCACCTGACCTGTCATCTGACCTCACCGGTCAGGTGACTGGACTGGTCCACTCCCGGGCCGGCATCGACACCAGTGAGAATGCAGCTGCAAGACTTCTGCCTTCTTTTGACGGTGAGTGACGTCAAAGCAGAGCGGAGAGTGGCAGCAGTAGGGCCGGCCACCTCTACCGCTCTCCGCTCCGGCGGCAATGTGGCACCTACAGGGGGACTGTGTGTGGAGCTATCTACTGGGGGGCTATGTGTGGCACCTACAGGGGAACTGTGTGTGGAGCTATCTACTGGGGGGCTGTGTGTGGAGCTATCTACTGGGGGGCTGTGTGTGGAGCTATCTACTGGGGGGCTGTATCTGGCGCTATGTACAGGGGGGCTGTGTCTGGAGCTATCTACAGGGGGGTTGTATCTGGAGCTATCTACAGGGCTCTTGTGGATGATTTTTCCATTGACCGGTAGCAGAGCTACACAACTGGAAAAAAAAATCCCCATCATGTAACTCTGCTACCTGTCAATTGAAACGTCATCCACAACAGGGTCTCCCTCTTGACTTTCATTGTTCTCAGCCTTTTGGTTTGTCCTGCAGCTGCCGCCGTGATGAGCAAATGTTATACCCAAGATAGGAAAAGTAACACAAAGACGACATAACCTGATCCATAATATCTGTGATATCCAGACAGTCTAGAGATCCGCAGTGAGAATGTGCGCGTGTTATTTGCAGAAGGATCTGGCTGTGATTTGATGTGTTTATGCCGGATATTGGGCGTGGTTAGGGGCGTGGCTTAAAATGCCCCTCTTTTCCGAATTCAAAAGTTGGGAGGTATGGTATTGGTAGAGGCAGTTTATCAACATCACGTTTACATCTAATTCCTCCAGGTACTGAAATACTCGAACCTACAGATACCAGGTCTTCCGGAAATCACAACCTCTGTGTAACAGGTACATCAAGATTCACACATCGCAGAAACGGCACTATCTGGATTCATTGGCCCATGACTTACATGTGACTGGTAAGTGATCCATGTTACATCCTTCTGGCATTATGTTTCTGCCTTTATACTGCCGCCGCTCGAGTTGCACCGCAAAGGGGCCCACTAAGGTTCTGTCGCCCTGTATATAGCATGTGTATGCCAAAGCTCCTATATGTCATCATATTCAGAGGTGCAATAAGAGATTTCACATGGCAGATGTATTAATCCTGGCATATATAAACTCCCGTGAGTTATAAGAAGACAGGTATGCCATGTTTCAACGTTGGCAGATAGCCTAAGCAGAGGCTAATAATTATCTATATTCAACGCCCTAGCCATTATATATATATTCAACATTTTGCGGCACTAGACAGCTCCCACTACTACTATATTATTTATACCACCAGGGGGCGGCAGTCGACAAGTTCTCGGTGTAGAGGAGAAAGACGCGATACAATGCACCAGTGACACGCGTCCGCTTCGTCTTGAGGACTTCCTGTCAGTCCAGGAAGTGACGTTACGCCTGGGAAGCGTCGCCTAGGCAACTACTGCAAGCTACTTTTATCTTCAACGAAGACGTCTTTTCTGTGTAAGGTAATTGTGTTCGTGTCTCCTTTTATATTGCTGCTATACATTCGTGCGCTGGCTGCTATTACTTTACGGTAGCGTCACTCGTTATAGAATAAAGACATTTTTACTGAAAGAAAACTAGATCTATATAAATACCTATATTTACAATCTACTTACATAATGGAATGCGATTTACTATTCATGTCAGTTGTAGAATACAAATGTCATGCGCAAAAATAACGCATAGTAAGGAATTTTCGCATCATAACTCCAGATTATTGAGCTGATCTTACTACAAACATTCATGGCATCTCAATAGATGCCATCAATCAGGGGTGGGACAGGATCTCTCGGTGCCCTAAGCAGGGGTTTCAGAATGGTCCCTGAAATCCAGCATTATCAGCCACTCTGACACGGTGTTCAATGGATTGTACAAAGCAGGACTTGTTAATTCGCCCTCCCCCCATGGATTCTTAGCCAGCCACATACCCTGCCTAACCCTTGTCCTGCTGCTACGATCTATATTCAATTAGTGGCGGTCCAACCACAGTGACCCCACCGATCGTTAGAATGAAGTGGCCGCATGGTCAATTATAGTAAATAGCAGTCTGACCCCCACTGTTTGGACATTGATGGCATATGCCAATGATAGATACTAGTGTTGTTTGGACTGAGACAACCCCTTTAAAGGCTGTGTACACCTTTGAAAACTATTATTATTGTTATTATTTTTAATAAAACAGTGTATCAGTGTGTTTGGTGCAACTTTGTAATTACTTTTTATTAAAACATATTTTAACCTTTTGAGATACAGCTGCTCTGAATACAGGATACAAAGCAACTGTATCCTGCGCTGAGACCTGAATCCATCATGTCAGCGGCACTGACCGGTTCAGAGACAGTGGGTCCTGGGTCCTGCGTGATCCACCTTTTTGTCGATCACATCAAAGTTATGAACTTACATGTAATTGATAACAACTCTGACACGCAGGATCACTGAACCCAGGACTCACAGTCACTGAACCCGCCAGTGCCGCTGACCTGACAGTTACAAGTCTCAGCTGATCTGTATACAGGATACAAAGCAGCTGTATCTGAAAAAGTCAAAATATTTTTTAATAAAAAGTAATTACAAAGTTGCACCAAACACACTGATACACTGTTTTAAAAAAAAAAATAATAATTTCCAACGGTGTACATAGCCTTTAATTTTCAGATGGGCTTTGTTGGTGAACGTGAAGCATTCTACACTTGTATTAGTAAGGGTACACGACCGTGCCCGTAATCACGGTCAGTAATTATGGACGAATTCTACGGCTGTGTACATGGGGCCTAAATGTGCCTCAAAGTGGTGGCGCCATCATACGCATAAGATTTCCACCAGATCCTACTCATAATTTGGATCTACCGAGAGTTATCTAATGTGTATGACCAGAGTGATCAACCTATTATGTAACACTTCTACTGGGGAAGGGGCCTCCACCAACATGAATTTGGCCCTGCTACAGTGTTATTTCCTATCCCAGTTTAATAAAATTCTTTATTTTTACAGATTTGAATCTCACTATTAAAAATGAGTGACCAACTAAAATTGATTGTGGAAAAATTGAACAAGGAACCATTTAAGAAGAACTTGAACTTAATAACGTTTGATTCGCTGGAGCCCATGCAGTTGTTACAAGTCCTGAATGATGTTGTTGCAGAAATTGATCCGAAGGTAATATATATTGCATTTGTTTCACCATAAAGGAAAATTTGATATTATCTGTACTAAATGTCATTTTATGTGTCGTGCTAAAATATTTTATGGTGCAGAACTATTGTCATTTTATATGACAGGATTATGGGAGCTGTTCATAGTTTTTGGCAGTCTCTATTTTGCAAATAGCTACATACTACAGGCTGCCGACACTAGCGGATGCTTGTCTCTAAAGTCCACATCACCTATGATAATAATAATAATGGTTTTAATTTATACATCATTTAGTTTCTTTATTAGAATGAAGGCATTTATATACTTTTATTAGAATTCTTCCCATAGTCTCCTGTTGTCCACTGCCAGTAAACCCCCCACAACCTCATAGTTTACATGCTGATGTCGTGTTTTTTTGTGCACAGAACAAATACAAAAATATTGGGTGACTTAGAAGATAGTCAGTATGATGCGCTAACAAGTTAAAACATATCTGGATTCCACCGTAATTTACCTTGAAATCCAAAAATTCTGAAGTACACAAACTTTTCAGTATCTGTGACAAAAATCTGCAACATATATACCATACTGCTGATGTTTGTAAGACCGCATTCACTTTTGTTGTATGGTACTTTGGCTTTTCAGGGCAGATTCTGTAACCAAAGATTAGCAGCAAATACGCTGTGTCTGAATTTAGCCTAAATGCATCCGAAAATGCACCAAACTACCAAAAGGTGTCCAATAGAAACGCTAAATAACAAAACTACATTACCAATTTATCCAATAGCTACATCAATGTATGTGTGAAGAACTAGATGTATTATTCACTGTGGTCTCATGACTGGGTCATAGTCGCATTATTTACCTTGTTTTTCGTCAGCGGACAATGGGGGTGTAGGGTTTGTTTTTTAATAACAATGTTTCATTTGAGCTCCATTTACACATAGCAATTTTTCCAAACCACTGATGAACGAGGCCGGAGACTGGAATATGCTGTATATGTCACCAGTGCTAAACTGCTTCTGTGGTTGTTACTTTAAATAGTTGGGCCTTTACAGCAAGCTTAGACAAGTCTTAGCCAAGTCTAGGAGCCAGCTTACAAAACTTAGGAGCCAGTAATGCACATTGTAAGGCTAGATCCACAGAACCCATGTGAGGAGCAATTGCCGCCAATTTTTTAAAACACGCAAACAAAAGTCCAGCAAATGCTCTACAATGGGGGGATGTGTAGGCCTTACTCATCAGATGAAGTCCCCCACCCTCCAGTAGTTCGAATAGAGCTCCCGTTAATGGTAGTCACAGCAGCCATGGCAATGGCCCCCAGGTGTTATCCATCCCTGCTTTACAGTCTAAACCTGAGACGCTCCTCAATACTATAAAAAAATGCAGAGAGGCTGTAATATGTTATTAATTTTCGGTTAATCTAATTGCCTTTGCAGCATTCCCTTGACATTCGTGAAGAAATGCCGGATCAAACAGCTAAGAGGATGTTGAACATTCTAGGTATCCTGAAATATAAACCCCCAGGAAACACAGGAGACATGTAGGTACCGATTATTATGGAAGTATGAAAGCTGTACAGTAAAGGAGACCTACTAGAAGAAGAGGGCCCTTTATGCACATCATACTAGTGTTCTGAGATATGGATGTATGAAGTTACAGGCCCAAAACTGCCGAATTCTGATGAAATTTTTTGTTTTGATTTTGAGTGCAGTGTTGTCATGGAGATAAAGTATGGATCCAAATCACATTGATGTCCCCTCATATAAGTACATAATAGCCGCTAGTCAAGCCTTGTAGGAAGAAGAACTTGTATTTGGTCATATGAATTCATACAAGGTCTCCATGAGAACACTGTATATCTAAAGGGGACACGTTGTCATCAGAATCCCTCTTCAGGCTTTGGACCTGCAAATGTAAGCCATCATATCTCCTTTAGAGCGGTATTCCCATCTTGGACTTTTATGGGATATCCACAGGATATGTCATAAATATCTGATATGTGCGGGTCCCACCTCTGGGACTTACACCTATGTCTAGAACAGGGTCCTACATTGTCCCGGTGTTGCTGTTCTCTGGCCACGTAGTTACGAGGCGGCCGGGAGTACGGAAACAGCTGTGCTACGCTGTTTTTGGAACGCTCATAGAAAGGAATGTGAGTTACAAAAACAGCATAGCAGAGTGAACTACGCTGTTTCCAGAACTCGGGAGCTACAAAAAAAGCTTGTGGATATGCCATAAATGTCTGAGATAAGAATACCCCTTTCAAGTAAAAATATCCTGCTACTTGGCTTTTGTTTTATTTATGTCTGTAAAAATTACCTGGAATGCAGCATGACATTCATCCAGATGTATGCAGCAAAGCACATCTAAACCACCAGTACTACAGGATAGTCTGTAGGTGTCATTCAATAACCGAGTGTTCATGCAGTCATTAGGAAATAATAGGACAATAGCAATTCCAAGGTTTTTCTGTATACGGGAATGCCATTATGCTATTTAATAATAAATAGTCTGCATCCCATTTACTGACTACAGACCCATCAATGGAGACCTCTAACTTGCTGACTGTATCATCAACCACTTGGAATTTCAGTTCCCTTCGGCTGCCAGGCTTTTTTTCCATAATTAGGCTATGTTCACACGGAGTATTTTGGGGGAGGAATATCTGCCTCAAAATTCCGTTTGGAACTTTGAGGCAGATATTCCTCTCCCTGCACGCCGATTTTCGCGGCAATTATCGCGCCGTTTTTCGCCCGCGGCCATTGAGCGCCGCGGGCATAAAACAGCGAGAAATACGCTTTCTCCTGCCTCCCATTGAAGTCAATGGGAGGTCAGAGGCGGAAGCGCCCGAAGATAGGGCATGTCGCTTCTTTTTCCCGCGAGGCAGTTTTACTGCTCGCGGGAAAAAGACGCCGACGCCTCCCATTGAAATCAATGGGAGGCGTTCTCGGGCCGTTTTTGCCGAGTTTTGCGACGCGGTCTCCGCGTCAAAAAACTCGGCAAAATACCCCGTGTGAACATAGCCTTAGGCTATGTTCACATCTGCGTCAGGGATTTTTTCCGACGAAGCCCTGACTGACAAAAACTGAAACCGTAAGTTTCTGTTTCCATCACCATTGATTTCAATGGTGACGGATCCAGTGCATAGTTTTGACGGTATCAATAGCATAGTAGACTACGCTATTCATCCCGTCAAAACGATGGAACCCTTGCACAACGGAGACAAACTGAAACCATTGGCACCGGATCCGTCACCAGTAAAATCAATGGTGATGGAAACAGAAACCTTTGGTTTCAGTTTGTGTCAGTCAGGGCTCCGTTGCGACGGAAAGCTCTGACGGAACATCGGAACGGAGCCCTGACGCAGATGTGAAGGAAGCCTTACTAAAAAAATTATGTTTGATCTTTGCCTCAATTTCCTCAAGTATACCTAAATAGCTGCCTGTAGTCAGTCTATGAACGTAATGACATTATTAGGCAAGTTTCTATTCAGCATGTCTTGTGTCAAATATGTTTATGTGTACAAACACTTTTTAATTTGAGGGGTGAGATCCTCGTACTGCGATAAAGGAGTGGGAATTTTATAACGCAATACTTGGTTTATAAAAGGTTAATGTCCCTTTGCGCTCTGCATATAGGCCAGGATTTTACATAATGTCTTAAAGTGGCAATAGTGATCCTAAAACATTGCTCCCTTCCAGATACCTATACGCTATGTTATATAAAATTGTCAAAACAACACCAAAAATAAAAGTAACACTGTTTTCTGAATTTTACCGTTTATATAAAACATAAATGAAGGATACGGTTTAACCCTTTCGGGACAAAGCCATTTTCTGCTTTTTCGTTTTTCACTCCCCGCCTTCCAAGAGCCGTAACGTTTTTAATTTTCAGTCAGTGGAGTGGTGTGGGGGCTTATTTTTTGCGGCAGGAATTGTAGTTTATTTGTGGGGTGGAATTGGAAAAAAAACTGTGACTCCTCAATTGTTATTTTGGGTTTCGTTTTTACTGCTTTCACCCTGCGGTTAAAAACGACAACTTAACTTTATTCTACGACTCAATACGATTACGGTGATACCAAATTTTATATAGATTTGATTTATATTTTACTACTTTTACAAAGAAAAAAAACTATTTAAAAAAAACAAAAAAAGGAATTGTTTTGTTTCACCATATTCTGCTAGCCATAAGTATTTTTTTTTTTATCGTTGATTGAGCGGTGTGAGGGGCTTATTTTTTGCAGCACAACCTGTAGTTTTTATTAGTACCATTTTTTGGTACATAAAACTTTTTGATCACTTTTTATTATATTTTCACTACTAAAAACGTAATGAAACGTTTTTTTACACATTTTATTAGTCTCCCTAGGGGACTTGTACTAGATCGCTGGTAAAAATATACTACAATACTAATGTATTGCAGTATATTGACATTTTTACAGGTTTCTGCCTGTAAAGGCACGGCTTAACAGAGGCAGAGAGAAGGCTGATCTGGGGGCCTTCATTAGGCCCCTGGGCTGCCATGACAACCATCGGCACCCCGCTATCACGTCGCGGGGCGTTCACTGGGCTGTCGGAGGGGGTTGCCCCCTCTTTCTAATGCATTAGCTGCTGCGGTCGCGATTGACCACAACATCAAAGGGGTTAAACGGCCAGGAACAGCACGATCTCTGTTCCTGGTTGTTAGTCCAGGGTGTCCTCTGTAATACACAGCTGACACCCGTAGCGTATGGAGCGGGCTCAGCGTGTGAGCCCTCTCCATACATCACCCCCGCACCAGGACATGCTATTACGTCGAGGTGCACAAAGGGGTTAAAGAGCATTTATACCTAAAACTTCAACTGTACATATATTTGTAAATCTGAAGTTAGAGCAGTAACAAAAGTTTTTATTGTTTGGCTTACAGAGGTATTGCCGTATTTCTGTCTTGTCTGGCCTCCATAGGTAGGGCAGCTAGATTGTTTGTCACATTTGCATTCATTTTTCAAAAACTGACGACAAGCTGTAATTTTGTCAGCATGTTAAATCAATAAAAAGGGACATTTTATGATCGGTTGCTGAGAAGCTAATTTAAAAGTGAAAACTAATATAGAAGCACTTCTGTTCCCACTTGTGCAAATTGACTGCCTAACCGAATAGAAAGTTTCCAATATTTCTCTAAGGCCTTATTCACACGAACGTTGAATACGTCCATGTGACGGCCATTAAAACAACGGCCGTCACACGGACCTATGCAATTCAATGGGTCCATTCAGACATGGAGTGGTTTTCATGCAGCGTGTTTTCGTTGCATGAAACTCACTGCATGTCTTATTCTTGTGCGTTTTTTTTGCAGATCACGCACCCATTGAAGTCAGTGGGTGCTATGAAAATTAAGGACATCTGAGTGCTGTCCGTGATTCACACACCAGTTCTTTGAAATGCAAAGGAAAAAAAAAAAAGAAATGTGCACCAACACTGACATCAACAACTGATGCCACACGAAACAAACACTGATGGCACACGGAACTGCCACGCATGAAAAACATGTCCGTTTTTTGCGGAAGCAAAACGGGAACGCTCATGTGAATCTAGCCTAAGTAAAACAAACAGAAATATAAAATTACCTATTGCTCGATCTTATTTACTGCTATAGGATCATAAATGTGAGTGTGTGTGTGTATATATATACACACACCGATCAGCCATAACATTAAAACCACTGATAGATGAAGTGAATAACATTGATCTTTATACAATGGAACCTGTCAAGGGGTGGGATATATTAGGCAGCATGGGAATGGTCAGTTCTTGAAGTTGATGTGTTGGAAGCAGTAAAAATGGGCAAGTGTAAAGATCTGAGTGACTTTCACAAGGGCCACATTGTGATGGCTAGACAACTGGGTCAGAGCAGAGCCGCAGACCAGTCAGTGTACCCATGTTGACCCATGTTCACCACCTAAAGGGCCTCTTTCCGACCGGTATTCCAATGTGAATTTACACATACAGTATTACAGTAGCTTGCTCTAGCACCAAATAAATGTCAGTTGGAGAAATTCCAGGAGGTCTGGTCCTCATTGTCCAGATTTACGAGTGCTGTATCGTAACATAGGCTCATGTTTTCTGGAAATGAAACTTCATTGAAATTACCATTTAGGCCCTGCTGTTCCTATTCATTTTTCCTTTCAACTTCTTTGTCTGGTTCCTGTCTACCATTTCTTCTAAAATCGTGTGCCTCTGGATGGGCTATATTTTGCACTAACCAACTTTTTAGTTGTTGCGACGGTTTCCATATTTTCAGTATTTGTCTGGACTAAAAGGGGTTATGTTGGATTTTACAAAATTGGCAGCTGGGCAGCCGATGGACTTACACAGTAAACTAATAGATACTCAGCAGTTGAAGTACCCACGCTCCATTGCTCAGACCTTGCACGCCGTCTCTCCTGTCCTGGAAAAGAAGCATTTAAAAAAAAAAAGTATGAAATAGTTAAAAATAGAGAATACATAAGCTTACTGCTAACACGTGTTGTGTGGGGGATGGTAAGAGAGGTAAAGATGTACCCAAATTTTAAACTCCACTGTCAGATGCCACTTTGCTGTGACAAGAAGCTTTTTGGAACAGTTCCACAAAGAATCCGCAAAATGTCATTGGAAATACAAATCAAATAGTGTGACGTGGTCACGTGAGACAAAAATTTAACCGTTTCGGTCATGCACACCATCGGCATATTTGATGAAAAAGAGACTTCCTACAAAGAAATGCACCTGTCAAATATGGTAGATCATTCATGCTTCGGGCCTTTTTACTGCTAGTGGTCCAGGATCCTGAAAAACTGTCTGCCCCTGCCAGAAGGCTATAGCTTAGGCTTGGTTGGACCTTTCGGAAATGAAATTACTCCAAACCCACATCAAAATCACATGGAAATAGTTGCCGGAACACAAAATCATAGTTTGCAATGGTCTTTTTGTCTCCATTTTTATCCCAAGTGAAAACCTGTGATGTGTATTGAAGAGGGCAGTGCACATTCGACTACTCACCCAAGGATATTAAGTCATTGGGTGTTCTGCGTGGAGGAGTGGTCGCCGATCTTTGTTAACCACTTGCGGACCGCCCATAGACTATAAACGTCCGGGTGGTCCAGAATTAAGGGTATGTTCACACGGCCTTTTTTCAGCAATTTTTCAGGCTGTAAACGCCCCGAAAAATGGCAAAAAATACGGAGGCTGAACGCCTCCAAACATCTGCCCGTTGATTTCAATGGGAAAATCTGCGTTCTGTTCCCACGGGGCCTTTTTTACGCGGTCGTGCATGTCACTTCTTGAGCCGTTTTTCATTGGGTCAATAGAAAAACGCTAGAACGTCCTGCAGAGTTAATACTTTTTTCCGCTCTGTGGCGGCATTGAGCTTCGTGATACAGCTGTTTCCAGACATCTGACATCACGGAGCTCTGCCCAATCAGCATGGTCGCTGGGCATGTGATCATTATGACAAGCTGTCACAATGATCACAATACATGCCCCGTCAGTGGCGCTCTATCTAATCTATCTATCTTATCTATCTTATCTATCTATCTATCTATCTATCTATCTATCTATCTATCTATCTATCTATCTATCTATCTATCTATCTATCTATCTCATATATATTGATATATATATATATATAGTATAATTTTAGGCTGGGACTACACGGCGGACTTTAGACACGACACAGTCACACGGTCAAAGATCACTATGTTCCGTAGCGTACTTGGCAAGTAATGAAAGTGAATGCGGTAGCGGAAATTTTACCGGACAAATTTATTTTTGGCCATGGGACCTGTGTCGTGGCCAATGTCGTCATGTAGCCCCAGCCTACAACTATACTATATATCAATATATATGTGATACACAGATAGATATGAGATAGAGAATTAGATGGATATTCAAAGAAGAAAAACCAGCACTCCAGTGTGCACACTGTAAATGGGATAGCTAATCCAGCATCAATATGGTCAAGGAGGACACAGCACCACAGAGACTCTTTAGCAGTGCAAAAAAGTTGCTGTAGATTTATTCAGACGGGTACATAAAAAAAAAGTGCATACAGAGCTCTGTATGCGCTTTTTTATATGTACCCGTCTGAATAAATCTACATCAACTTTTTTACACTGCTAAAGATTCTCCGTGGTGCTGTGTCCTCCTTGACCAGATAGAAAGATATGAGATAGATAGATGATTATAATATATTTTATATATATATATATATCACTAAATTGCGGGAAGGTGTCCGTGCCATATAAATGACCCGCAAAAAAAGGGACATGTCCTATTTTTTCATTTTACGGACTGTGCTGATTTTACGGTCTGCAAATGCGAGTGTCTGTCTGCTGCCGGCCTTAGGCTGGGGCTACACGGTGACTTTGGCATACACAAAGATCGCTTTGGAACCAGCTTTGGGAAATCTTAAGGTCCCATTCTCACGACCGTAGATTTCGTCCATAATTACGGACCCATTAATTTCTATGGCAGACGGACACCTTCCAGTATTTTTACAGGGAAGGTGTCCATGCCGTAGAAACCTTCCGTGAAAAATAGGACATGTCCTATTTTTTTATTTTGCGGACTATGCTCCCATGCTTTATAATGGGAGCACAGTCCGCAAATACGGGTGACTGTCCGCAGCCGTCCGTGCCTGTAATTACGGACCGTGATTGCAGGCACGGTCGTGTTCATGGGGCCTAATACCCTGTTCACACCGAGTTTTTTGACGCGGAAACCGTGTCAGAATCAGCACCAAAAAAGAGTCTGAATTCGCTCCCGATTTGATTTCAATGGGAGGCAGAGGCCATTCGCGGGTAAAAAAAGCGACATTTCCTTTCTTGCCGCGGTTCCGTCTCTGACCTCCCATTGAAATCAATGGGAGGCAGAAAAAACCTGCGGTTCTCGTTTCCGAACATTTTTTGTGGTGTTTTTTGCCCACGGTTTTTGCATTAGATTCAATGGGCGCGGGAAAAAATGCGCAGGCAGGTCTGAATCTGCCTCAAAATTCCTGCAGGAATTCTAAGGGTATATTCACACGACAGCGTCCGTAACGGCTGAAATTACGGGGATGTTTTCAGGAGGAAACATCCCCGTAATTTCAGCTGTAACGGCATGTGCAGGCGCTTGAACACCGCGTCCATTACGGACGTAATTGGCGCTGCTTTTCATTGGAGTCAATGAATAACGGCTCCAATTACGCCCCAAGAAGTGACAGGACACTTCTTTGACGCGGGCGTCTATTTACGCGCCGTCTTTTGACAGCGGCGCGTAAATATACGCCTCGTGTGAACAAACGTCAGCCCATTGCTTTCAATGGGCAGATGTTTGTCAACGCTTTCAAGCCGCATTTTTCGGACGTAATTCGGGTCAAAAACGCCCGAATTACATCCGTAATTAGTGTGTGTGAACATACCCTAAGGCAGATTTTTTTCTGCCTGTAAAAAACCCTGTGTGAACAGTACCTAAGGGTTTGGTTTTTAAGAGTTATAATAACACCATACTTATCTTTGCAAATACTATGTGACTAAGGCCTCATGCACACTTCCATCACCGTTTTCTCTGCCGTTTTTGACGGATCCGTGTGTCCGTTTTTGTTTCCGTGTGCACTCCGTTTCCGTTCCGTGTTTCCGTTTTACACGGACGTTTTGCTTCCGTTTGGCTTCCGTTTTTCCGTTTAAAAAACGGATGTGAACTTCACTTGAACTTGTCACATGTCCCAGGAAACACCCATAGAAAGTTTACAAGAAGTTTTTGGTGCTGTTTTCTGCAGCTTTCAGAGCATAGAGAACAGTTTGAAATTACTCTGCTTGGCTTACTTTGGTTTTTTGGGTGTTTTGGAGTGAAAATATGAGCCTATCTTCAGGAATGAATGTTTACTGTAGTCTGTGAGTCTGTGAACTTTTGCTCACCCAGCCATTGCTATGGCAACGGATCCATCACTGACCCATTGACTTCTATGGGCCACACGGTCACTGAATCAATGAGCAAAGTAGGACATGCTCTACTTTGCACGGAACGGAAAAACGGATCCGTTTAAATAACTGAAGTGTGCATGGGGCCAATGAAATGAATGGGTTCAGGGTGCTATCAGTGACAAAAACGGATAGCACCCTGAAGGAAAAAACTGAAGTGTGCATGAGGCCTTAGGCCTCAGGCCTCATTCACACGACGGGGTCCGAGTGTCGGCCGGGAAAATCGTCCGTTTTTGGCCGATTTTCCGGCCAGTTTGCATCCGGTTTGCATCCGTTCCGATTCCGTTCCGGGCCGTGTTGCCGTTTTTACCGGCCGATTTTGACCCGATTTGCATCCGTTTTTTTCTGTCCGTTTTAAAATCTGATGAATTTCATTTAAATTTGTTGCCACACACAGCTCTCTGTAGATAATGCCACACAGCCCCCTGTAGGTAATGCCACCCAGACCCCTGTAGGTAATGCCACCCAGCCCCTTGCCTGTAATGCCACCCTGCCCCCTGTAGGTAATGCCACCCTGCCCCTTGTAGGTAATGCCACCCTGCCCCTTGTAGGTAATGCCACCCTGCCCCTTGTAGGTAATGCCACCCTGCCCCTTGTAGGTAATGCCACCCTGCCCCTTGTAGGTAATGCCACCCAGCTCCCTGTTGGTAATGTCACCCTGCCCCTTGTAGGTAATGCCACCCTGCCCCTTGTAGGTAATGCCACCCTGCCCCTTGTAGGTAATGCCACCCTGCCCCTTGTAGGTAATGCCACCCAGCTCCCTGTTGGTAATGCCACCCTGCCCCTTGTAGGTAATGCCACCCAGCCCCCTGTAGGTAATGCCACCCAGCCCCCTGTAGGTAATGCCACCCAGCTCCCTGTAGGTGATGCCACCAAGTCCCCTGTAGGGGTTGCCACCAAGTCCCCTGTAGGGGTTGCCACCAAGTCCCCTGTAGGGGTTGCCACCAAGTCCCATGTAGGGGTTGCCACCAAGTCCCCTGTAGGTGATGCCACACAGCCCCCTGTAGGTTGCACCCACCCCCCCCCCCCACATTCCAGGAGAAGTCACTGACTTCAATGTCCATATTTGGACAGTGTAGTCACTGACTTCTCCTGGAGAGGAATTCCCTGCCACAGGTCGGGAATTCCGCTTCAGAAGTGAGTGACGTCACTGTGTCCATATATGGACAGTGTAGTCACTCACTTCTCCTGCAGCGGAATCCCCGGCCATAGCGTCGGGGTTTCCGCTGCAGAAGTGAGTGACATCGCTGTGTCCATATATGGACAGTGTAGTCACTCACTTCTCCTGTAGCGGAATCCCCGGCCATAGAGTCGGGGATTCCGCTGCAGAAGTGAGTGACATCGCTGTGTCCATATATGGAAAGTGTAGTCACGCACTTCTCCTGTAGCGGAATCCCCGGCCATAGAGTCGGGGATTCCGCTGCAGAAGTGAGTGACATCGCTGTGTCCATATATGGACAGTGTAGTCACTCACTTCTCCTGTAGCGGAATCCCCGGCCATAGAGTCGGGGATTCCGCTGCAGAAGTGAGCAACGTCGCTGTGTCCATATATGGACAGTGTAGTCACGCACTTCTCCTGTAGCGGAATCCCCAATCTCCTACAGGGAGCAAAAAAAGACCCTCCTCCTCCTCACATGCACTCTGCGCTGTGAGGAGGAGGAGAGAGTGCGCGAGCTTCGGTAGACCCGGCCATCACTCGGGACACATTCCGATGATGGCCGTGTATTACCCGGCCACATAGACTTCTATGGGAGCTGGGCGGCCGGGTACCCGGCCGAAAATAGGGCATGTCCCATTTTTTGACGGCCGGTTTTCCTGGCCCGTCAAAAAATTGGTCGTGTGAATAGCCCCATTAGGGGTCTATTGTTCCTAATGCAGCTGGGTGACGGACGATTTATGAACGGCCGGCACCCGGCCGGGAAACCCTGTCATGTGAATTCCGCCTTATAGTTGACAGTAGCCTACAGCGTTATCACTATCAATTAACTCCTGAACCTGCATCATATAACAGGCGCTAGGCACGTTAGTAATTGGATGTAAATTGTTAGTACATTTAAAAATGTATTTCTGTAATATTTTTTTATAGAACTTTTTTATTTTAAGGGGAGTGTCTCATTTGGTGTATTGCCATCCCAAACATTTATGGCATATCCACAAGATATGCCAGAATGTCTGATAGATGTGAGTCTCAGAGGTAGACTCTGCTGTTTCTGTATGGGTATGTTCACACGCAAACTCAAAAACTTCTGAAAATACGGAGCTATTTTCAAGGGACAACAGCACCTGATTTTCAGAAGTTTTTTTAAGCCACTCGCGATTTTCGCTGCGTTTTTTACACCCGTTTTTGGAGCTGTTTTCAATAGAGTCAATGAAAAACGGCTCCAAAAACGTCCCAAGAAGTGACCTGAACTTCTTTTTCTCTGCCTTTTTTTTACACTGCCATTTTTCAAAACGGGCGCGTAAAAAAACGGCCCATCGGAACAGAACGCCGTTTTTCCCATTGCAATCAATGGGCAGATGTTTGGAGGCGTTCTGCTTCCGATTTTTCGTCTGTTTGGAGGCGTTTACGGTCCAAAAAACGGGCGAAAATAGGCCCTGTGAACATACCCTAATGGCTTATTCAGACGAATGTACAATACGTCCGTGCTACGCGCGTGATTTTCACGCGTGTCGCACGGACCTATGTTAGTCAATGAGGCCGTTCAGACTGTCAGTGATTTTCACTCAGCGTATGTCCGCTGCGCAAAACGCACGACATGTCCTATATTTGCCAGTTTTTCGCGTATCACGCACCCATTGAAGTCAATGGGTGCGTGAAAGCCGCGCACAGCACACGGACGCACTTCCATGTGCCGCGCGTGATGTGCGCTACAGTAGTCAAAACTATGAATGAAAACAGAAAAGCACCACGTACTTTTCTGTTTACAAACATAAAAACAGAGTGTCATAATGATGGCGGCTGCGGGAAAAACACGCAGCCTTGCATCATATGCTCATGACACACGGAGCTTTTGTGGACCTTTTGCGCGCGCAAAACGCCACGCTCGTGTGAATCCGGCCTAACTGTGACAGAAGTGAATAGGGAGAGCCACGCGGCCACGACATATATCAGCAGCGCACAATGGACCCCATTGACTAATAATAGATTAGATTGGGAGGGCACACATTCTTAAAGGGAACCTGTTGGCTACTTCGTAGTAGGGAGAAAGCTGTCAATCAGCGGTGGGAGGTTGCAGGTAGCGATTACACCAAACTCCTTCCTCACAGAATAATGCAAGCGCTGCAAAGTTTTAAATGTAAATAGACCAATATCATCTAACTACCACACAAGTAACGGACCGCTGAAATAAGAGAGGGCAGCATAAGATTGATGATAGGTTAACATCCAGTGTTAGGCCTCATGCACACGACCGTAAAGGATTTTACTGTCCGCAAATATGGATTAGACGGCTACAGATATACATCCGTAGCCGTCCGCAATTGCTGAAGCGCCCATAGACTGCTATAGGCGAGTCCGTGCCGTAATTGTGGACAAGAATAGGACATGTTCTATAATTTGCAGATCATTCCTACGGCCCAGACACCCATCCGTAAATATACGGAAAGGTGTCCGTGGCCAATAGAAATGAATGGGTCCACAATTTCATCCGTAATTACGGATGGAAATTACGGTCGTGTGCATGGGGCCTTACTGCCTACTGATTTAGAACATGTCCCTTTTAATAGTCCCTAACCAGCCCAAGTGTAGCATAAATTCAGGCTATGTGATGTTCAGAATATCCCGTCTGGACCATATATGCAGCGAGTCTTGTTAGGCCTTTTGGTCCAGACCAGATACCCTAGGTTTCCCATTTGAAGGAGATGCATGACCACTTTATTTTTCTTTCAAAATTAGAATTCCAGAGTTGAAAACATTGGAATTTATCCTGATAACTTGAGTAAATATTTCCTAAACACTGTAGTGATTTTCAAATGCTTGTAACGCTAGGGTACGGTCTGATGTCTGAGGCAGAGAATATGTGCAGGTCACGGGGTAAAAGGAACTGGGATTGCCATGTTTTATGTTTATAAGCTTTGTCCTTGGAATTGTTTCTATTAATGGAAGTGTATCAAAATGTCATTATATAATTGCTTTTATCCTCCATCGCAGATTTAGCTTTCTCTGCCTACTGTTTTTCACTTGGCTTTACAATTTAATCCTTAAATGTTGGCAACTATGGTAATGCTCCCTGGACCTTGCCAATAATTTGGCCTTTGACAACTTTTGCTCGTGCTTTATCTGTTGAGTAAAGCGCAGGAAGCCAGTTGGATGGCATCCAGTAGAGAATCGGAGGAAAGAAGCTGGTTTTGTTTGCGGTCAATCAAAAGAACTATTCGCAAGCCAGCAGGGTGAGCTAGACTGTGAAGTAATTGGACAGAGAGACAGGTAGGGGCTGTTTTTTTTTTATATCATCCAAATAGTAATGTAGATGTATGAGTACTACATATTTTATGCGCAAGAGCTGTAATGCCTAACAGACAACTTTGCTCATCAAATAGTTGAGTTATAGGGGTTGGTGAGGATCTAGATGACCTTGGGATGCTATTTCGTAAAGTGATCAAAGAAGATATCCCAAACTTCCATCTGGGGAGGGGTATGCCTGAGTAGTTTGGGTTCCTGTGAACCATTTACATGTTGGTAATAAGACTTTAGTTATAGTGAAAGACGTTCTTATCTGATTAGAAAGTAACTTTTTCTCTCAATACCAACCCAAATTTATGTGCTGGAGCTCTAATCCAATCGATAATACAAGACAAATAAATGGCTCGAGAGTAAATTCTGGGTCATTTAATCCAATGACGCCATCGGGCAGGAGAATATGTGTCTCACAATTCTAACTTTTTTAATATTCCAGATAAATTTAGAAATAGTCTGTCCAATGGGTAGGAAAAAAGATTTGACTTGTCTTTAGGTTTATTGGCTGGATGTTATTAGTCTGCTGTTTGGCGCTTGAGGACTTCCTGCCAGGAAAGCGGGTAGGGGAGTGGCATTGATCATAGACATGGAGTTGTTTATATGGTTGCTACATAGACCACATTCTGGTAAATTTAAAAAGAATAACCTGATGATTTTTGTGACTCAGGACGGATATGAGTTCTGGTACATATTACATGCAGGTTCTTTTCCTGAATGGGTCAGTTTGTATTTATATCTTGTTTATTGGGATCCAATAAACTACTTCTCCCACTACAAACATTACGTTGATTGACGGTGTGATAAATATCTATAGTGAGTAAAACCAGTTCAATGAAACGAAACCCTTTAGGCTAGGATCCCACGTAGCGTAAACGCTAAAGGAAAAAAACGCACAAAAGTCACGCGGAAAATGTTCCGCGGTGCGTTTTTCAATTACGCTGTGTTTTTCAATTCCGGTGCGAGTTCTGTTTGACCCATAGACTTCAATGTGGACCAGAAATTCCGCAACAGATTTATTGTTTATTGTACTTTTCTACAGCGTTTACGCAGTAAAAACCACTGGAAATCTGCAGGTGCACATATATATATATATATATATATATATATATATATATATATATATATATACTTTGTTATAACCAATGTTTGACACTAAATCCACAGGTAAAACTGTGTAAAAAAAATCCAATATGAGCAGGAAAAACGCACTAGTTGGTGCAGATTTCTGTGACAGATTTACCAGCGTTTTTCTAGAGATTCTGCTGCAGATTTTCTATTGTAGAAAATCTGCAGCGTATCCTGTGTGTGGGGTCATACCCTGAGGGTCAGTTCACACGTTGTGTAAACACTGCAGCTTTTCCACAACTGAATTACTTGCGGCAAATACAAAGCAGATACAGTAGCAGCAAAGTGGATGAGATAAAAAAAAATCTCATCTACACACTGCGTAAATACTGAGCGGAAAAAACGCTCAGAAATTGACCTGCGGTGTGGAATTTTATTCCGCAGCATGTCAATTGTATTTGCGGAATCGCTGCTTATTTGTTGCGGGCTTTTCCCATTGAATGCAATGGGGAGGTAAAACCCGCAATAAATATCAGTTGTTGTGGTGTTTTCAGCGATTCTGTCGAAAAAACGCAACTCAGAGAAAAAAATCTCATACTTACCCAGGAGTCTGTGTATCTTCCTCCAGGCTGGCCTCCTGGGATGACGTTTCATCCCATGTAACCACTGCAGCCAAACACAGGCTGTAGCCACAGTCACATGGGATAAAACATCATCCCAGGAGGCCGGCCTGGATGATGTCAGAGGGCCGGCCTCCTGAGGTGACGCTTCATCCCATGTGACAGCCGTTGCAGCCAATTAAAGGCTGCAGCAGTCTCCTGGGATGAAACGTCAGTCTCAGTGCTGCAGTTTTTCGTATTCCGAGCGAAAAGCTGTACCACAGTTTGGTGCTGTTTTTCACCTGGAATTCCCTGCGGCACACAGGGCGGATACGCTATGTGCTTTTACGCAGCGTATCCGCCCCGTGTGAACTCAGCCTTAATGGTTCATTGAACTGTGGGCTGGCTGTGTATTAGTGAATCAGAAAACCAGTTGCCAAGGTATCCGTGTCTGATGTCCATTTAAAAAAATTGACAATCGGATGTGCAGCCATATTGCTTATCACTTTAACCTCTTAAAGAGGCTCTGTCACCAGATTTTGCAACCCCTATCTGCTATTGCAGCAGATAGGCGCTGCAATGTAGATTAAAGTAACGTTTTTATTTTTTAAAAACGAGTATTTTTGACCAAGTTATGACCATTTTTGTATTTATGCAAATGAGGCTTGCAAAAGTCCAAGTGGGCGTGTTTAAAGTAAAAGTCCAACTGGGCGTGTATTATGTGCGTACATCGAGGCGTTTTTACTTCTTTTACTAGCTGGGCGTTCGGAATGGGAGTGTATGATGCTGACGAATCAGCATCATCCACTTCTGTTCGTTAACACCCAGCTTCTGTCAGTGCAGACACACAGTGTGTTCTTGAGAGATCACGCTGTGACGTCACTCACTTCCTGCCCCAGGTCCTGCATCGTGTCGGCCACATAGGCACCAGAGGCTACAGTTGATTCTGCAGCAGCATCAGCGTTTGCAGGTAAGTAGCTACATCGACTTACCTGCAAACGCCGATGCTGCTGCAGAATCAAATGTAGCCTCTGGTGCCGATGTGTCCTCGCTCGTCTGACACGATGCAGGACCTGGGGCAGGAAGTGAGTGACGTCACAGCGTGATCTCTCGAGAACACGCTGTGTCTGCACTGCCAGAAGCTGGGCGTTCTGAAGAGAAGTGGATGATACTTCTCGTCAGAACGCCCAGCTAGTAAAAGAAGTAAACACGCCCCGATGTACGCACATAATACACGCCCAGTTGGACTTTTACTTTAAACACGCCCACTTGGACTTTTGCAAGCCTCATTTGCATAAATACAAAAATGGTCATAACTTGGCCAAAAATGCTAGTTTTTTAAAAATAAAAACGTTACTCTTATCTACATTGCAGCGCCGATCTGCTGCAATAGCAGATAGGGGTTGCAAAATCTGGTGACAGAGCCTCTTTAAGGACGCAGCCACTTTTGGACCATATGACACAGCCTAATTTTTTCAAATCTGACATGTGTCACTTTATGTGGTAATAACTCCGGAATGCTTTTACCTATCCAAGCGATTCTGAGATTGTTTTCTCGTGACATATTGTACTTTATGTTAGTGAAAAAATTTGGTCGATAAAGTCAATATTTATTTGTGAAAAACACCAAAATGTAGAGAAAATTTGCAAAAATTTGCATTTTTCTAAATTCAAATGTATCTGGTTGTAACACAGATAGTTATACCACACAAAATAGTGACTATTTAACATTTCCCATATGTGTACTTTATGTTTGCATCATTTTTTGAACATCCTTTTATTTTTCTAGGACGTCACAAGGCTTATAAGTTCAGCAGCTATTTCTCATATTTTCAAGAAAATTTGAAAAGGCAATTTTTTTAGGGAACAGTTCAGATCTGAAGTAGCTTTGAGGGCCTTATATATTAGGAACCCCCACAAATCACCCCATTTTAAAAACTGCACCCCTTAAAGTATTCAAAACAGCATTTAGAAAGTTTCATAACCCTTTATGCGTGTCACAGGAATTAAAGCAAAGTGGAAGGGAAATTTGCAAATTTCATTTTTTTTGCAGAAATTCCATTTTAATCCATTTTTCCTGTAATACCGAAGGTTTTTACAAGAGAAACACAACTGAATATTTATTGCCCTGATTCTGCAGTTTTTAGAAATATCCCACATGTGACCCTAGTGCGCTACTGGACTGAAACAAAGGCCCCAAAAGCAAAGGAGCACCTAGTGGATTTTTCGGCCTTCCTTTTCTTAAATTATATTTCAGGCACCATGTCAGGTTAGAAGAGGTCTTGTGGTGCAAAAACAAAGGAAACCCCCCAAAAGTGACTCCATTTGGGAGACTACACCCCTAGAGGAATTCAACTAGGGGTGTAGTGAGCATTTTGACCCCCCCCCAGGTGTTTCATAGATTTCATTAGAATTGTGCAGTAAAAAGTAAAAATTACATTTTTTTTCCACTAAGACGTAGCTTTAGGTCAAAATTTTTCATTTTCTCATCAAATAAAGGAGAAAAATCACTGTAACATTTGTAAAGCAATTTCTCCGGAGTATGGAAATACCCCACATGTGGTCATAAACTGCTATTTGGACACACAGCAAGGCTCTAAACGGAAGGAGTGCCATTTAGTATTTGGAGAGGAGATTTTACAAGATTCGTTTTTTGACACCATGTTGCATTGAGCTATAGTAACAGTACAGTGGTACTCCAGAAAAATTACCCCATTTTGGAAACTAGATCCCTCAAAGAATTGATCTAGGGGTGTAGTGAGCATTTTGACCGCACAAGTGTTTTGAAAAAATGAGTAAACAATAGATGTTGCAGATTGAAAATTGCTGTTTTCCACAGATATGCCATTTCAGTGCCCAATGTGTTGTTCCCAGCTTGTACCACTGTAGACACACATCCCATAAATTGTTAAGCGGGTTCTCCAGAATACAGTAATACCCCATATGTGGTCATAAATTACCGTTTGGGTACACTGCCAGGCTCAGTTGGACCACCATTTGGCTTTTGAAGCGCAGATTTTGCTTGGTGATTTACTGGTATTTCAGCTTATAATGTGGGGGCATATGTAAACTGGGCGGAGTACATCAGGGCATATGTAATCTGGGCGGAGTACATCAGGGCATATGTAATCTGGGCGGAGTACATCAGGGCATATGTAATCTGGGCAGAGTACATCAGGGTATATGTAAACTGGGCGGAGTACATCAGGGCATATGTAATCTGGGCGGAGTACATCAGGGCATATGTAATCTGGGCGGAGTACATCAGGGCATATGTAATCTGGGCAGAGTACATCAGGGTATATGTAAACTGGGCGGAGTACATCAGGGTATATGTAAGCTGCGCGGTGTGCAACAGGTCACATAATAGGATGATGTAATAATGGGGTGAATGAATAATCCGTGGATTGGTGTGGTACGCTTTGAACCAATCCTTTATACACAGGCCGGGTTTATTGGGTATTATACAAAATATCTGCACTCCAGTATTGCCTTATATTTGACTTCTTCACTAGCCCTATAAGCCGCACAAGGCTCTAAAGTTTCCTCATCTCCGCTACATCTACAGGGTGCACCTGTGGGGTCCAGCGAATGATGATGTGGGGTATTTAGTGAAATTCTACTGATATTTTTATAGATCAGGCCGTTCCGAACGCGGCGATACCTATTATGTATAGTTTTTTTTTCATATTTTCATTTTTTTTCTAATAATAAAGGAGTTGATCAGTGAAACAGGGCAAGTGTTGATTTTATTATTTATTTATTAACTTTTATTTATTTATTTTTCTTTAACTTTTTTTTTACTTTTTTCACTTTTTCTTTTACACTGACCTGGGGACTTGAAGATCTGGTCTTCTGATCCCCGGTACGATGCACTGCACTACTTATGTAGTGCAGTGTATCGTAACTGTCATTCTTCATGTGACAGTTAGCGTATTAGGTCCTGCCTCGGGCAGGACCTAATAGGCTACCGTATCTGGGCAACCAGGAAGCCTAGTAACTGCTTCCTGGTTGCCATAGCAACCATCGCCACCCGCGATCCATCGCGGGGGGGCCCGGGGGGTACAGAGGGAGCTCCCTCCCTCTGTCAACCACTTCAATGTGGCGGACGTCATTGACAGCCGCATTGAAGGGGTTCAATGGCTTTGATCGGCGGTAACAGCCATCGCAGCTGCATGTCAGCTGTATATAACAGCTGACAGCCGCTGAAGATAAAGCGCGCACAGCTCCTGTGCACGCTTTATCTACAGGGCGTGACTGTACGCCCTATTGCGGGAACGCACTTTGAATTTGGACTTACAGTTACGCCCAAAAGCGGGAAGGGGTTAACTTCTCAGCAACTAAACAAAAACTGTCACTTTTGATTAATCTAATTTGAAAGTAGCTATCAATATAGGACAACGTCTTCAAAAATGGCCCCCACAACAAAACAGAAAATTCGAATATCTCTGTATGTAAAAGAAAATATAATTATCAATTTTTTGCTACTACTCCATAGCTATTTTAACGTTTTGGATTAAAATAATCTTGATCACTATGGTCTGGTTGGTGAGGCCTTCGGTACGGAAAGATTCACAGTACGCTCCCACAGTGCAGATTTGCTACACATTTTGCCTGCATTTTTCTAAGTCAAAACCAGAATTGGATCCAGGAAAGCAGACCGATAAGGCCTTCCTTTATCTATTTCTTATGTTTATGTTCTGTTCCTGGTTTTGGCTTGAAAAATATTAGCAAAATGTGCCGCAAAACTGCACTTTATGAACAAGGCCTTAGAAGCCTTGCTATAAATTGATGAGTTGGCTGTGATGTAACTCATTGTCAATGCAACCCTCCCTGTGCTGTTATGTGTTAAAGGGAATGAGTCACCTATTTATTTTTTACTAATTAAAACCTGACCATGAAACATATTCCTTTTTTTTTTTATAATATGTTTTGTTTATTTTTGTTAGTAGATTTTGTTTTTTATTCAGCATTTTATAGATATGCCTTACAGCAGCCCCATGGGCCATAGGAACCTGTGAATGGGGGGGAGGGGGGTGATGGGACCCATTGATTTCTTTGGTATAGTGTTCTAGGCATGCTCTGTGACCTCTACAGAGGTTATTATACAGGAATAGATAGGAGGGGATATGTGTCAATCACCTATTATCACCTGTGTTATCTGTATATTGGTGTTACCTCTCATTGTAATACTGCCTGTGATCATAATGAGATGACTGCTGAGAAGTGATCTCTACAGAACAGGAAGTGTCAGTCTATCGTGAAGGCCCTTTTTACACTGGGCAATTATAGGGCACGAGCGCTCGTTTACGATAATTGCCTTGTGTAAAAAGGGCAGCGATCAGCAGATAAAAGAGCAAACACTCGATCATCTGCTGCTCGTATCGTTTCAAAAAAAGTAAAACATTATCGTTGTCGGCAGTGCATCTCCCTGTGTAAACAGAGAGACGTGCTGCTGACATGATAATAATGTATGGGGACGAGCAATCGGAGTAATGAGCACTCGTCCCTATGCTAGCTCCTTGTGAAAAGAGCAAACGAGTGCCAAACAACAAGCTGCCTGGATCGGTGCTCGTTTACGTGGCCCACGTCGGGCCGTGTAATACTACCTTAAAGAGGCTCTGTCACCAGATTTTGCAACCCCTATCTCCTATTGCAGCAGATCGGCGCTGCAATGTAGATAAGAGTAAAGTTTTTTTTTTTTTTTTTAAAACGAGCATTTTTGGGGACTTCCGGGGGCGGGGCATCGTGGATGGCCGCTTTTAGAGAGAGCTCCTCTGTGCCCTGAGACCATCCGGGCTGTATCCTGGCCATCCTGCCTCGGGGGACGTTGCAGGCAATTCCCCTGACACGGGGGGCTCGGAGAGACCCCAGAGAGGCTCCGATTTGAATCGCCCCGGAGCCGTGGGCGGTGGAACGCCGAAAGAAGTGCGGGTGTCCCTGGCCCAGTCACGCGGCTGAAGACAAACGCCCAGCGGGAGAAGAGCCCTGGATTGGGGATCCCCCCTGCTAGGGGAGACAGTGGATCGGGGTGACCCACCATCAAAAGTGATATTACAGCTGGCACAAATCATCATACCTGGGTCTCCTGCAGAAGAAGATCCTTCCGGCGGCCATCTTGGAGGAGGCGAGGCCGGACTGTGGCTGAGCAGCACCTACACCAAACGGGCCGGTAAGGAGAAGGGAGGAAGAGGACATAAGGGGGAGGGAGATCTTCCCTGTGGACTGCTGCGTGACCCCCCCCCCCCCCGATTGGCCATCATTGTACCCCAAAGGGCATTGCTAATCTGGCAGGGGAAGATCCCGGCCGCCATCTTGAGCGAGGCAAACAGAAGCCACGCCCCGGCCGCCATCTTGAAAAGCCACTACTCTGCTGCCATCTTGTGGCGGGTAAAGGCAACTGCAGCCTGATAGGAAAAGTGCTGGGAAATGGAGGAGAAGTGGGGCAGACCCCAGGTGAGGACCCCCAAATACCAAATAGCCAAGTTGTGACCCAGACCAATATCTTGTGTGGGGCAATAACCACGTGAAAACACCCGGGCACGATCTCGCGGGTGGCACTGCTGGGCCTGACGTCCATTCTTACTGCCCAGGGATTGGTATACACATCGCACGGGGGGAGAACCCCGGTGTAACCCCCAGCCAGGGACTACTCAGCGTGACTCTCCTAACTGTGTGCACTACGTCAACATTGTAGGAAGAATCGAGGATTTATTGCGCCTCAGAAACTTCCCCTTTGACCCGCCTTGGTTCACTTCATCGTTTGCACGGGACATTGTTTGCTGAACCCACTATGTTTTGTTATAAAGATCCCTCCAAACCCCTGCACATGCTGATAGTTCTGTAAAGATGTAACGTGCTGTGGGCTACTTTCCTTCTATTTGCCTCTGCTGCCTGTTCATTGTCTGTAAAATCTCTCGTGCTCCCCCCCTGATAGGGGAGCGTGACATGGACAAATATTTGACGAAATCTTTGAGAGATCAACCTGTCCGCTCTTGTGCCGCCCGGACGCCCGGGATACCCCCGTCCTCCAAAATGCAGAAATCCAAAACACATATGAAGGGGGATAAACAGACTCCCAGATCTTCTTCTAACAGAGGTTCCAGCTCTCACCATCAGTTCACCCCAGAACGTCTTCCTGATGACGACGTCACGCCACCCAGACTAACCCCACAGAACAGTCCTTCGCATGACTCGGAAACTGACTCACTTCAGGCGACCTTAGTGGCACAGGAGGTCTCCAAACTTCTGCTTCCTCTCTTTGACAAGCGGCTGGATATCTTACACACGTCCATAAATTCTGCATTGGCGCAAATCACTTAAAATTCACAAAAAATAGCAGATATGGAAACACGGTTTAATACAGCGGAAGATTCTATCGCCACAATGGAGGTCGCCTTGAGGCAAAGTCAAGCCACATCCCAAGCCCTGAGAGATAAATTGGATGATCTAGAAAATAGGGATCGGCGCAGCAATTTGCACTTCGTGGGCATCCCTGAAAGCGTGACAAACGACCAGCTACTGGACTACATCACCAAAGATCTACCCACAGCCCTCAACATTGACCTGGGACGCGACCCCCTCATGATTGAGAGAGTGCACAGGCTGGGACCGCCCAGAACCAGGGGGAATGCGGGAGACAATAGGCCACGTCCAGTAATCGCCAAGTACCTACATCGGGCGATAAAAGAAAGAGTCTTGAGAGCATACAGGCAGCAGGGGAACCTCCACGTGAATAACTCCAAAATCCTGATTTTCCAAGATTACTTGGCGACGGTCGCCCAGAAGAGAAAAGCCTTCGCTCCAATCTGCCGCCTGTTATACGAACAGAACACCCGATCCCAACTTCTCTTCCCGGCCAAGCTGAAAGTGCAAATGGGGGACCGTACGCTGATGTTTGAGGATCCGATCCTGGCCCGCAGAGGCCTCCATCTGGAAGTGCGGGATGAAGGATAATGGAGACCTTTTGAGAGGAAAAGTTAGCCCTCCTACCAATGGACATGTGCTTACCTCACTTACCTTGGCGAGTTAAAGCGCAACCTGCGGCAGTTGTGTTCACAGCAGAACACCAGTTATTTGTTAATGCCGCTATAAGTTTTGTTGTTTTTGTAATGACGGGGGGTAGGGAAACGGACAAGTGAGCCCTAGTCTACCCGCCACTCTGTCCCTGCCTACTTGCAACGACCCGCCCTAGGCGACGGGGTACAACTGGGCGGCGGTCCCTGCGCTCAGTAAGTGCACGACAAACACGACAAACATACAAGGGAATACAAGCAAGGGAAAGGGGCAGTTGCCCACGGCAACACCGTGAGCAACCAGAGTGGTGAACGAGCCGAGTCAAGCCAGGAGTGTGCGAGGTACCAAACGAAGAGCAGAAGAGTAGTCAGTAAGCCAGGGTCTGTATGGAGCAGGATCAAAATAGAAGGAGCTGTAGCTGGGCCAGGAAACCACACGAAAAGAATCACAAGCACCGAGGGACAGGAAGGGCAGGCTTAAATAGACCAAGGGCGGGAGCTAGCTGAGTCTGGCCAGGTTGCCATAGGCTCTCCCACTCCTAAGCCTGCCAGCCTGAGTGGTGGAAGCTGGAGTCCGCCTCAGGGATGTAGATTCAGGTGCTGACTGATTAATTATGGGAGTTAACCCCCGAAGCTGTGATGGGAGGCGTGACTCCCGCTTGTAATGGCATCAGTGGGAAGGGGCTGTACTCGCGGCTCGCTGGGACCGTGAGGTGCAGCATCTGGCTTTCACTACCTTTGATCCGAATCTACCACCTCAACACAGGATGAGTACCCCAAACACACTACACCCTGACACTTTTAGTACCCATCCCCATATTAAATTCCTCTCCTGGAATGTAGCAGGACTGAACACGCCCCTGAAGAGGAAAAAAGTGAAAAAAGTGCTTAATCATCTCAAAAGACTCTCCCCTGACATTATTTTTCTTCAGGAGACTCACTGGAGATCAGGGTCTCAAAGCAACTTGAAAGCCCCGTGGCTAGCGGATTGCCTTTCTGCCTCACATTCTTCCTCTTCGCGGGGGGTCGCGACACTTTTCAGAAGGGACATTCAATACACTGTAGAGAACTCCATAGCAGACCCTCAGGGCAGGTACCTAATACTACATGTCTTAATAGCCGGGATAGCATATTTACTAGTGAACATTTACGCCCCTAATCACGACCAACAAAGCTTTTTCCCAGAGGTTCTCCAAATCATAACAAGCTTCCCCGACTGTCGCTTAATAATTGGAGGCGACTTCAATCTTGTACAATGCCCCGCACTAGACAGGTCCCCTTCTACACCCCAGTCCCAGGTAGCGACCGCCTCCCTCACTCTTCTCATTGACTCCCTCAATGTGTGCGATCCCTGGAGGGTGATGGATTCTGGGGCGAGAGAATACACGTGTCATTCTGTAGCCAATAAAACATTCTCCCGTATTGACTACTTTCTGATTTCCTCCCCCCTGTTTGAGGTGCATTACTCATCACGTATACATCCAATAACCATATCAGACCATGCTCCAATTACAATGTCATTATCCTTATCCCCATCCAATGTGAGAACTAGAATATGGCGGTTTCCTGCGTACATGGCAGATTCTGATGACTTTAAACAGTATCTCCAAACATATTGGAGTCAATTCTTGGACGACAACATCTCTCATACGGATGACTCCCCCTTGTTGTGGGCGACTTCTAAGGCTGTAATGAGAGGTCATGTCATCAGCTATCTGTCCCGTAGGCGGAAAACGAGAAGGGAACTATTTGACGCCTTACATAAGGCTTTACTGACCGCTCAGCGCACATATGCAGCAGATTCCTCTGCGTATAACCAAACTGTTTATCAGACGGCTAGGCATCTACTAGACACATTTGTCCACGATGAATCCCATTGGCAGGTAAAAAACACAGACAATAAATTTTATAGATGGGGGAATAGAACTGGAAAATTACTCGCCACCCTAACTAAGCAAAGACGTCCATTCAAGCCCATTTTATCCCTGCGGCACCCTAACACCGGCTCCCTTGTCACCGATGCTTCTGATATAGCGCAGATTTTCTCCGAGTATTACGAAGACCTTTATAGAGCGGCCCCAGCATCCCTCCCAGATATCAATACCTTTCTGGACACCATAAATTTGCCCTCCATATCTGAAGATCAGCAATCTTTGCTGAACTCTGACATACAGGAGGAGGAAGTGCGACGGGCCATCTCTCTGACCTCCAACGGCAAAACACCGGGTCCGGACGGATTCCCGGCAGAATATTATAAAATACTGGCCCCCCAAATAATCCCCACTCTCACTAATTTATTTAACGACGCCTTTATTCGCCAAATGCCCATTGACCGATTCACAGAGTCTCGCACAGTTCTCTTACCAAAGCCAAATAAGGACCCGTCTCTGGCCCAATCTTATCGGCCAATTTCACTACTCAATCAAGATTATAAATTACTGGCAAGGATAATGGCTGACAGACTCCAGGTTGTTCTCCCCGACCTTTTATGCGAAGCTCAAATGGGTTTCACACAAGGCAGGACTAGTATCAAGAATATAAGATCAGTTGTTGCTGCCACAGTCGTGGCGCAGGAGCAGGATCAACCAGTTAACATGCTGATGAGCCTTGACGCTGAGAAGGCCTTCGACACTGTCGCGTGGCCTTTTCTCGATGAGGTAATGGAGCAAACGAGCCTTGGATCGACTGTTACTCAATTCCTGCAATCTCGTCGTGTTGGGTGTGCAACTAGTGTGACGGTCAATGGGCATAACACAGCTCCGATAGATATTTTTAGGGGCACCAAGCAGGGTTGTCCCCTATCCCCCCTCCTTTTTAATCTCGCCTTAGACCCCCTCTTGCGCCATCTCTCCCAGACATCTACTTTTCAGGGCATTAAACTACGTAATATAGAAATAAAAGTGGCCGCTTTTGCAGACGACATTTTACTAGCAGTATCTAACCCCAAACAGGTTCTAGACCAGGGGTGGGCAAACTTTTTGACTCGCGGGCCACAATGGGTTCTAAAATTTGACAGAGGGGCCGGGCCAGGAGCATTTGGAGGGAGTGTTTGGGCCGGATATACTAAAGCATTAAATGTAGTGTGTGCAAACCTCATAGCACAGTAAGAACACTACAACCCAATTTATTAACTGTCTTTCAAATGTGAAAAATAGCCCTTATCAGTTAATAAATTTGTCTCAAGGAATATGCAAGATATGGCATTTACATACTATTTCGCAGATACTGGGAGGAGGAAATGTAAATAGATTAAAATAACATACGCACTGTGATTTATCAAGAAAAAAGTTCTGTTGACTCTGTAAATTAGCTGCCAACCTCTGAGCAGTAGCCGCCCGTTCTTGTGTTGACTGCTTGCTAGCATAGTTTGCATGCTTCGTGGCAAAGTGACGGCTGATATTGTACTCTTTGAAAACCGAAGGGCTTAATGGTGACGTGAAACGAAGTGAAAATTAAAGTGAAATAAAGAGAAATACGCGCCACATTAACCCCTTAATGACCGGGCCATTTTGCACGTTAATGACCAAGGATTATTTTTTGTTTTTTCATGGTCGCATTCCAAGAGTCGTAACTTTTTTTTTATTACGTCGACATAGCCGTATAAGGGCTTGTTTTTTGCGGGACGAGTTGTATTTTGTAATTGCACCATTTTTAGATGCTTACAATATATTGATTAACTTTTATTAACTTTATTTTAGGAGAGAATTGAAAATAAGCAGCTATTCCAGCATTAATTTTCACGTTATAAATTTATGCCCTTTACTATGCAGCATAAATAACATGTTACCTTTATTCTACGGGTCGGCACGATTACGAGGATACCAAATATGTAAAGGTTTTATATGTTTTCCTATGTTTGCACAATAAAAACCCTTTTAGAAAAAAATTACTTGTTTTTGCATCGCCGCGTTCCAAGAGCCGTCATTTTTTTATTTTTCCGTCGATGTGACCGTATGTGGGCTTGATTTTTGCGGGCCAATGCGTAGTTTTCATTAGTACTATTTTGGGGTACATAGGACTTATAGATTAACTTTTATTTTTTATGGGGGGAATGGGAGAAAAGAGAGAATTTTGCCGTTGTTTTTTGGACGCCGTACATCCGGCGGTTTCATTAATGTGTTCATTTTATTGGTCAAGTTGTTATGATCGCGGGGATACCATATATGTGTATGTGTTATTTGTTTTGACACTTTTACTGAATAAAACCACTTTTTGGGCAAAAAAAGTAGTTTTATTTGATTTTGACTGTAATTATTTTATTTTTTTTCAACAAACTTTATTTAACTGATTGACATTTTTTTTTTAAGTCCCACCAGGGGACTTCACTATGCGATGTGCCGATCGCATATATAATGCTTTGGTATACTTAGTATACCAAAGCATTATTGCCTGTCAGTGTAAAACTGACAGGCAACCTGTTAGGTCATGCCTCCGGCATCGCCAAACAGGCAGTTGCGGAAGACAGACCTGGGGGTCTTTGTTAGACCCCCGGCTGTCATGGAAACCCGACGGCGACCCGCGATTTGTTTGCGGGGGCGCCGATCGGGTGACAGAGGGAGCTCCCTCCCTCTGTCAAACACATTAGATGCCGCTGTCACTATTGACAGCGGCATTTAATGGGTTAAACTGCCGGAATCGGAGCGCGCTTCGATTCCGGCAGTTGCAGCAGGAGCCAGGCTGTGTATAACAGCCGTGCTCCTGCCGCTGATCGCGTGGGTACACTGGCAGTACCCGCGCCATCACAGGACGGATATATCCGTCCTCCTGCGCGAACTAGCAGCTGCTGAGGACGGATATATCCGTCCTTCGGCGTTAAGGAGTTAACAACGGTCAATGTGTTTTGAGTGCGCCATCTATTGGGAAAACGTGGGCATTGCAGGGAAAGGGGAAAAAAAAGGAGGTTTTTACTATGATTTGGACAAGTTCGGCGGGCCGGATTAAAAAGCCTAACGGGCCGTATGTGGCCCGCGGGCCGTAGTTTGCCCATGTCTGTTCTAGACCCTCTTTTGAGTGAATTGGAGGGGGTGGGGCGACTGTCCGGTTACACTCTGAACCTAGATAAGACAGAAGCGATGTTGCTGAAAGGCCCCTCCACACCCCTGTGGTCACGCAAATTCCCATTTAAATGGAACTCTCAGGCCCTCACATATCTAGGAGTCCGAATCACGAAACGCCCGTCCGCACTCTATAGCACCAACATATCGCACTATATAACGGAACTGGAGAAGACGCTCCTCTCCTGGAAACACTTTATACTCTCTTATCTGGGCAGGGCTAATCTACTCAAAATGACAGAATTCCCACGCCTCCTGTACCTCTTCCACACTCTCCCAATTTACCTCACACCCAAAGACGAGCGCAGAATCAACTATCTCTATAGAACCTTTATCTGGGGCGGGAAAAGATCCAGAATAGCCTACATCATCCTGCAACAGCCCAGGGGTAACGGGGGTATCAACTTCCCCAATATTAAGCACTACAATTTGGCAGCTCTATATCGGTATATCTCTGACTGGATCCACAACACCTCCGTATACACCTCCTCACCTCTAGACTCGGCATTGTTCATGGGGAACGCTTTATCAGGACTCTTGCATCTTCCTTATGGGAGCCTGACGAGGGAAACGAGGGCCAACCCCTTACTATTTACCACATGGAAGGCATGGCAGAAGATAAGATCTCTCTTTCATCTTTCTCCTCTGCTATCTCTTCATATGCCCTTGGTATGTAACCCTGACTTTCAGAGTGGTAACCCTGCTGCCGTCTTCCACAGATGGTACAGGCTGGGGCTCACTTCTGTGGGGCAATTTGTGAACATAGAAGAGCGTAGGATGTTCTCCTTTACAGAGCTATGTTCTAAGTTTCCGGATCACCCGATTGATCTCTTTAGCTATATGCAAGTCAAAAGCTACTTAACAAAGATACTACCACCGCTACCTGACCAAGAATGGAACCCATACTTGCGACATATAACTTTTCAAAACAAAATTATTTTAGGGGTCAAATCACTCGTAATTACCAATTTATCCACGTTCCCTTAGATTATTCTCAAACCCAAACCCCCCTAACCAAATGGCAAACAGACGACCACACGCTCACCTACACAACCATTTTAGCGGCCCTGACACAGGCACATAAATTTCTCCCTTCGGCTCGTTTCCTGGAGATGAGATTGAAAGTCTCCCATAGGTCATATCTAACACCGCATATAGGGCACAAAATAGGAGCCTATCCCACCTCGCATTGCTTCAAATGCCACACACCTGAGGCTAACCTCTATCACTGTCTATGGTCCTGCCCAAATATCCAAACTTTCTGGTCCAGAATACAAGTATTCACCTCTGAACACCTCACAAACTTTGTTCCTAACACAGCGTTATGGGCAATTTTTGGGTACCTGGACCCTGATACTCACCACTGTTCCCCCGGGGCGCATAGACTATTGCACTACGTGGCGGCAGCGGGGGTAAAGGCTATCCTACAAACCTGGCTTCACGATCAGGCCCCGCCGCTCAAAATGTTTCTTGACAAGCTCTCCTATCTGATGAAGATGGATTGGATGGAGGCATCTCTCCACAAAGAGCAAAAGGTCAAGCAATTTTTCAATACTTGGGAATCCTTTATCTCACTCCTCCCGCGGAACGTGCAAATGAAAATAAAACACTGCTTTGACTCCACTATATGGTTTAATGAGCAGGTACTTACGGGGGACGCACCTATATTGTAACGTGTGCTCACTGCGAGTTGATGAGTTGTCGGGGATTTGGATTCTTACGATGCCTGCGGGGGTCACGCCTCTGATCTGCTTAATGGCAATCTCCTTTCTCTGAGACAAAATTCTGGATAACATATCGGTGGGACTGGCACAGGGTATTTGGCTGGTTTCATGCCCATGCTATCGTCACACTGGGGTTGAAAGCCCGACGAGGAGGGGAGAGCCTGCATTTGTCTAATATGTAGATCCCCCCACCTGACCTATTGGATCTATGGATATAATGAGCCTAATAGTAACGGTTATGACTGTTATGTTTTTGTTCCCCTCCCCCCCCTATTTTATTTAATTCCCCTTTATTTTATTTTATTTATTTTCATAATTTTTATATATTTTTTTTTTTTTTTTGCTTTATTCCATTATGTGATCTTTCTTGACGTCATGGATATTTCTCATCCCCCCCTTTTTTTACTTTATGTACCCCTTATTGGAAAATGTTAATAAAAACAATTTTGAAAAAAAACGAGCATTTTTGGCCAAGTTATGACCATTTTTATATTTATGCAAATGAGGCTTTCTAAAGTACAACTGGGCGTGTTTAAAGTTATGTACAAGTGGGCGAGATCACGCTGTGACGTCACTTCCTGCCCCAGGTTCTGCATCGTGTCGGACGAGCGAGGACACATCGGCACCAGAGGCTACAGTTGATTCTGCAGCAGCATCGTCGTTTGCAGGTAAGTCGATGTAGCTACTTAACTGCAAACGCTGATGCTGCTGCAGAATCAACTGTAACCTCTGGTGCCGATGTGTCCTCGCTCGTCCAACACGATGCAGGACCTGGGGAAGTGACGTCACAGCGTGATCTCTCGAGAACACGCTGTGTGTCTGTGCACTGCCAGAAGCTGGGTGTTAACGAAGAGAAGTGGATGATGCTGATTCGTCAGCATCATACACTCCTAGTCACAACGCCCAGCTAGTAAAAGAAGTAAAAAAGCCCAGATGTACATACACAATACACGCCCACTTGTACATAACTTTAAACACGCCCAGTTGTACTTTAGAAAGCCTCATTTGCATAAATATAAAAATGGTCATAACTTGGCCAAAAATGCTCGTTTAAAAAAAACAAAAAACTTTACTCTTATCTACATTGCAGCGCCGATCTGCTGCAATAGGAGATAGGGGTTGCAAAATCTGGTGACAGAGCCTCTTTAATAACTAAATATATCTGCTGCAGATTTTTCATGCTATTTTGTCGAAGTACAGTAAAAAATAGTGTAGTACCGTGTTAGCCAGAAACAATATGTAATGTTAAATACTTTTGTATCAAAAAAGAAGTATTGTGGGTATGATACCTATATTGGCTAAACATTAAAGTCCAAATTTAATGATATTGTGAAATGCTTACGCACTCATTTAACGTACAATTATTGTCCCTTGATTAGAAAAATATCATTGATATAATCTTCTACATAATATCACGTTTATGGTTATAAATGGAATTTATCGTAACACATTTTATGTATTAACCTTTAATTGCTTTCATTCATAGGGTCAGCTTTCGCCAAGGTCTGGTTGTTGGAAGTAAACCCGTTATTCACCCGTTATTATTCTGGCTTCTCCAGAAGACAAATGAGTTAAAGAAGAGAGCGTATTTGGCCCGGTTTCTGGTTAAAATGGATGTCCCTACAGAGTTTCTCCAAGATGACATTGTCTTCGAGACTAACAAACAGGTAGGATTATTTTTCAAATTCTTAGACTTTGTTCAAACGGACGTATTGACTTCCAATTTTAAAGGATCCATGACCGATGTGATGGTTCCACTTTAATCTGTTTTGTAATGAATCCTAACATAAGTCAATGACTTCTCATGAGTTCATTACAAACTGCTGACTGACTGCCTTACAGGAGCAATGTAAACCTAATAGAAGTGAACCATGACGCCAGTGTTATGAGAATCTAAGTAATATATTAATTATAGGATTTGTTATGGTTTTACATACAGACTTTATGCACGGATGAATAACCAACATTAACACCTTAACGACCGCCCACCTGACGGGATAAAAAAGAAACAATAAAAACTATGCCGAGAATCGCTTTTTCCTATATTCACGCCGTAAAAATATATTTTTTTCTACACCCCAAACTGCGAAAAAAATAAATACTATTTCTTCCGCATAAAACAAGGCCTCATATCGCCACGTCAATGAAAAAATAAAAAAGTTATGGCTGCTGAACTGCAGAGGGAACAAAACAGAAAAATTTAGCTGGTCATTAAGGCCTTTTCAGGACTGGTCATTAAGGGGTTAAAACCAACGTTCATTCTGGCACCTAATTAATAGATTGCTTTTTACTGAGGTCAATTCACACTTATTCTAATTGATTAAAAGTTTTTGCTATTTCTTGGATTTCGCTTTTTTTTTTTTAAAAAGGTTTTATTTTCAAAAACTTTTGTTGTACAAAACACGTACCAATATACAATCAATACAAAACAAAAGACATTCAGAAAGGCATTAGTATCAGAAAGAAATGCCAATCTAGAGCAGATGCATTATATAACATATACAAAATAAATGAGAATATCTTCCCCAAGAGCCTAGCTGAATCCAACTACCATACACACACATTCATCCTTATGCTCAACCCCCCCCCCCCCCCACATCCCGACACTTTCAAGTGACAATTAAACCGCAGTCTCTAGAGTCTCCAACCACCTCTATCAAATCTTCCCGAATTTATCCGGACATTTCCTGCTAAGGTAGAGCTTCTTATACATAGGTATATATTTATTTACTAGTTGCGGCCAGTGTATCAAACTCGGGCGTTCTGTGCTCTTCCAAGCCATAATTACAATCTTCCGGGCACAAAACATAACAAAACGAAAGAATATCTTATCATAGTGGTTGTGTATAACATCATCCATAATGCCCAAGAGGCACATCTGAGGGGTATTAAGAAATTCCACCACCTCCGACCAAAAGGGGGCAACTCTGGGACACATCCACACGCAATGTAGAAAGGTACCGACTTCTGACTGGCAGCGAAAACAACTATCCGAAGTCAATGCTCCCATCCGCTGAAGCCTAACTGGTGTGTAATAGATCCTATGCAAGAACCTAGACTGCATTAGAAAATCCCTTGCACTCACCACTGAATCAAAAAAAGAGGATTCCACCTCCCGCCAGTCCTCCTCTGTCAAGGTAGGGACATCATCCCTCCATCGCAAAAATGCCTTTGCACCCATGGATGTAATGAAGGTGTACAATTTAGTGAGAACCCCTGAGAGATGTGTTCACCAATCAGGTCCTGCAATCCAGAGAAACCCACCTGATGCAACGTAGAGCCAAATTGGGCACACCAGGCATGTCATAGCTGGAGATAATGAAAAAAACATGTCCCAGAAATGTTATATCTCTCCTGAAGTTCAGAAAAAGATACCAAGCCAGAATCTGCTTTACATACCTGCCCCAGGAATTTGACCCCTGCCCCTGACCACATCACCGCTCCCGGTAGTAATTCAAGATGAGGCAACCAACAATTACTCCATAGTGGAGTCCTAAGTGAGTATGAGGGGACCGTAGCCACCTTTAGCAGAGCGTGCGCTGTCCTCCAGGCTACAGCCACCGTCCGAAGTGGGATTGGTACACAGCCCGGGGATTTAAATCTGTATTTGAAATTTGTCAGACTTTCATAAGAGGTCATAAGCGCACCTGTCAGTGCAGTGGCTGCATTACTCAGATCTATATCTGTCCACCAACAAGCAATCAGCAGTTGAGAAGCTAAATAATAAATATGAAGATTTGGCGCCGCCATCCCCCCCCCCCGTCGTTTAGGGGCCTGCAACAGACTCAGGCTGAACCGAGGAACTCCACCCTGCCAATAAAATGATCTCAGTATACTATCAAGCTGTTTAAAGAATGGTTTTTTTTTGTAACACAATAGGACAGGCTCGAAATAGATATACAAAACTAAGATAAGTATATCATCTTAAATAAATTAATCCTTCCATACAGTGACAGAGGAAGGTCCGCCAGATGTTCAACTGTATCTCAGTGGCCACCACCAAAGGGTCAAGATTCAGTTCCCTATATCTTGTTAGATTAAGGGAGATCTCAATCCCCAAATATGTAAATTGGGAGACTATCTGCAATGGTACCGGGAGGTCCTGGCGGGAGCAATAACTAGGAGTAAGTGGAAACAAATTTGGAAACAGATTTGGCCCAATTTACCGATAGACCAGAAAAACGACCAAATGTAACAATCAACTCAAAGAGAGAAGCCAAGAAAGGACCATCATCAGCCAAGTACACCAAAGTGTCATCTGCATATAAAGATATTTTTTCCGGTATGCGGCCTCTCGTTATACCATGTATATCAGAGGAATGGCGGATAGCCACTGCCAGGGGTTCAATGGCTAGGGCAAATAACAGCGGTGAAAGTTGGCAGCACTGAAAGGTACCACGTCCCAATAAAAAGGAATCGGATATATCCAGATTCATTCTCACCCTAGCACAAGGCCCTTCGTATTGGAGACGAACAAGTGGCAGAAAACTTGGACCAAAATTTAACCTGGAAAGAAGCATCCATAAATAGCGCCACTAAACCGAGTCAAATGCCTTATATTTATCCAGAGAGAGAACGAACTCCGGAGACTCCCCCCCCCCCCCCCCCGCCTCATCAATATTCAGAAACAATATATGTATGTTAATGTCCGTACACTTCCCCGGCATAAAGACCGTTTGGTCAGGGTGAACTGAAGACAATATAATCTTTAATCTATTAGCAAGGATTTTGGCTAGTATCTTAACATCAGAATTAATAAGCGAAATAGGACGGTATGAATCCGGTAGAGTAGGGTCCTTCCCTGGCTTCAACACCACAACAATAAGTGCCTCCCGCATAGATGCCAGTAAACTACCCAACTAAAGAGCACTAGAATAAACGTCACAAAGTCTCGGCACCAAAACATCACTATTGGTCCTATACCATTCACCCGCCAATCCATCAAGTCCCGGTGTTTTACCCGAAGGCAAAGACATTACATTTCTTCAACTATAATGGGGCTATCTAACTCAATGGCCTGAGCAGCTGACAGACACCACAAAGGAAGGGAGTGTAAACCCCGCTCTACAGTGCTTACTGGACCATAACATTTGGAACTATATAGTACAGAATAAAAATCACAAAAGATCTGATTTATCTCCTTCGGGGTAGTACATATCACTCCTTCTAAGGATAGAACAGATGGAATGGACACACAGGGACACTCTGAGCGCTATAGATATGCCAGGAGTTTACCGTTCCTATCCCCGAATTCAAATACAGATGCTTCAGTAGCTAGTACTCATTTCTTAGTCTGCTCAGTGTGTATAAGAAGCAACTCTCTTTGGGCTCCCGCCCACCGACTCTTGGTGTCAGGTCGGGGGTTCGCAATATAATCTTGTTCAGCCCGTTGGACCTCACATGTCAAGAACCTCTCTTTGGCCCAGAGGGTCTTCCTATATTTAGCCACTCCTGCTACAAATTCTCCTCTCGCCGTAGCTTTGTATGCATCCCACATAACTAGCTGGTCTGGGTGGGAGGAATTGTTTTTTGGATTTCGCTCTTTACAGTATCTTCACACTTCTTTGGCAAAATATAATTACACGTGCAGATATCGTCTTTGTTTACCATCTTTAAACAACCACCTATCAACAATACAGCTTTAGGCCCCATGCACACGTCCGTTAAAATTCTCCGTAATATGGTCTGCAATTACGGACCCATTCAGTTCTATTGGCCGCAGACACCTTTCCGTATCGCTATGGATGGGTGTCCGTGCCGTAGAACTGTGGAGCATGTCCATTCTTTCGTCTTTCGTGTTTTACGGGCTGTGCTCCCATACTTTGTGTGGGAGCACGGCCCGAAAATGCGGGTGGCCGCCAGCAGCCGGCTGTTCCTGCAATCGCGGGCTGTGATTACGGACACGGCTGTGTGCATGGGGCCTAAAACGGAGCAATGGTCAGCAGTATAGGGATGGATGATCTTTCCTATAATGGTTCGTCCTCACTCATTTGCATCTTGTTAGCAACACATCCCTTGTTAATACAGAGAGATGTTCTGCAGACTAACAGACATTTTTTTTGCTGGATAAAAGATGCGATCAGCCGATGAACAAGCGCCAGCTCGGTAATCGGCTGATCTTTGCCCAGTAATCGACTGATCTTTGCCATGTAATCGGCTGATCAGTGGCCTGTTTAAAAGGTTTTTCAGGGAATAAGCAAAAAGAAACACTTAAACATTTAAGCATCAAATCATTTTCTATTTTTGTTAATTATGGAAAGACTGAATGAAGTGGGGGAGATGTTCCATAAACATGAACTGTATGTGTACGTGAATTTGACACCAGAACTGCTTTTATTCAGTCATGCTATATTCACGTTACACCTTTTGTCACTAGTACAGTCCTTCTGTATTGACACCTTACTGATGTACAACCTTTGGGAATCCCAGAAATATGAGCTACTCCAACTTTTGGTCAAACCCAAACTTCCATCAAACCTAAGTGCAGTAGGTAGAAAAAGAGGTATTAAAAATATGTAAGGCCTGCATTTTAGATATGAAATGCAAGCTATGAACCACATGAATAAAAAAAAATAAGGCATATTGTATTCAAAGGATCTCATCTTAACCTAGATCTGCTTAGATAATCAAATGAATTCAAAATTTGTGGCAGCAATTAGCACAAGACAGCTCTACTGTAGTCTAAACAATGAGACAGTCCATACTCTAGGCTCTATTCCTCCATTTATAACACATTTAGGGCATACAGTTAAATGAGTACTAATATTTCAAATAATGTATGCTAATCTAATAGTATATCTGATACACATCAACTTTGTAATTTACATACTGTTGAAATTTAGTTGTTTTATTCATACAAATTCTGTGTAAAGTTACTGTCACTAGGTGTCGCCCTTTCTATAATCTGCTGTCCACCCCCCTGTTATCAAGCAAAGTCCATCCCTAGTTACAGAGCAGTATTGAGGGGCTGCAGAAGGGGTGTGTGTGTGTGTGTGTCTTTTCACTGCCTACTATACAAGTCTATGGAGAGGGGAGAGGGAAGCAGGAGCAGAATGAAAAGGACAGACAGACAGACAGACATACTGCAGCTTCCTGGTAAGTTTTATATCTCATCCCAGTGCTGGATTCTCAGCTATACTTCTCAGTTCTGGATTTTGCTCTTCTCATTGTGCAGTGTATAGAAGACATAATAGCCCTTAGGATTCACACACTAGCTCAGAGACAACTGAGAATTAGAGAGAGAGCCTGCACTGCGGACATCCAGTGAAGTAGCTATAGTGGTGGCAATTGCGACCGGGCCCCAAAGCCAAAGGGCCTATGTCGCCCTGCACCATGTCTATTCACTGTTAGTGTAGTAACTAGGGACTATGTAGTAAGCTACACGGGCCCCTATTGCTACAGTAACAGTATACTTACTAACCTTGCTCCTGAGTTGGGTCCAGGCACAGCACGGTGTGATACTGTCCGCTGGGCACTGTATCTAAGCATTGTATCTAAGCATTTCATGTGTGATACTGTCTGTTGGGCCCTGTATCTAAGCATGTCACTTGTGATACTGTCTGTTGGGCCCTATATCTAAGCCTACCATGTGGGATGCTGTATGCTGAGTTGCTGTATTTAATCCTATACAGTGGCGTATCTTTAGAGCTGTAGCCCTACTTATATGCTGTCTCCACTATATATATTTGTGTGTGTGTGTGTGTGTGTGTATATATATATATATATATATATATATATATATACACATACATTTTGGGGGGGCAAAACATATGTACTGGGGCTTTTGCCCCTGATGTTAACAACGCCCCTGGTTGCATCGATGGGTCACTTAGGAGACCCAGTGATGCAAGCCGTGGGCCATCTAGAGAAGTTGGGGGGGGGGGAGACAAAAATAACTTTTGCATCGGGGTCCATAAGCCTCTAGCTACGCCCCTGGCAACAACTGCTAAAAAATGCATAATCCAAGTAATATAATGGCCAGAAATAGTGTTATTCCTCATATACACGCATATGATAGCTTATCCTGAAAAGTTAGGTATGCTTAAAGTTTAAAGTATGCTTTTCTCAACGGTATGCAAAAAAATGCATGCAACTATATACCAATACTGTTGCATATGTCTGCCATAGACTTTTATTGTAAAAACATATTCCTTAGTCAATTAGTGCAGTGTGACATGAAAGTATGTCATGGGATTGCCTTACCTAGAGGCTTTATGACATATGTTTATGTCAGAATGATCCCGGCTGATTCGTCTGATCCCGTAGTCAATAGCTACCGTGGCATCTAAGAAGTTTGGAGGTGGGAGGAGCCAATCGATCATGGGGTGCCCATGGGTTACCATGGCAGCTGGGGTGTAACAAAGCCCCCAAGTCTGCCATAGGTGTAAAAGTTGAATACACATTTTTGCTGGAAGTACTTCTTTAAGCCTATTAGGTTTAAGCCCATAGGTGCCCAGAAGTATGGCCTCATACACAGTCGAGTCACATTATTATGACCACCTCCTCCTGCTTTCGACATCGGCAGCACGTACCCCATGAAGGAAGTGATGTGTTGTGGGTCGGCTTGGTGGCTATATAAGGTGTGTGATAGGCTGTCTGAACACATATCACTCGTTGTTTCCATTGGTAAAAGAGGCGATTTATCAGAGTTGCAAAAAGGGATGATTATTGGCTTTCAGGCCAATGGTGGCAGTATTTCTAATACAGCGCAGTTTGTGAACTGTTTGCGTGCTGCTGTGGTGAAAGTGTATTGTGAGTGTACAAATGGCACCATTGGGAATAACCGATGTGGAAACTGAGGAACACCACATGCCATTGATGTGAGAGATGAACATCGGCTACAAAGGTGCGCGAGAGCCGAACAACACGCTACAGTGGAGAAGCTCACCGTGAAATGCAACCAGGGGGCTACAAGACGTGTGTCTAAAACAACAGTTCAGCGAACCCTACGGCGTATGGGGCTCCGAAGCAGACGGATGGTCACTACTCCTATGCTAACAAAGGTGCATTGGTAAAAAGGGCTTCAATTTGCATGGCAGTATCGGAATTGGACCACCGATGATTGGCAAAGGGTTGCCTTCTCTGATGAGTCACGTTTTTTTGCGTCATCAAACAGATGGACGTTGGCGTGTCAGCCGGGAAACATCAGAGAACAAACACCCTGCAACCATTGCTTGAAGAACACAAGCTGGTAGCGGCAGCATTTGTTCTGGGGAATTTTTTCATGCCATTCTCTGGTCCCACTCATCCATGTGGAAGGCGCCCTGAACCGATTTGGATATGAATCCATCGTTGTAGATCACGTCCACCCATACATGCTTTTTGTCTTCCCTGGGGCAGATGGAATCTTCCAGCAAGACAACGCGACATGTCACACGGCTAGAAATGTTCGACAGTGGTTGGAAGAGCACGACCAAGACTTCCAAGTACTTCCCTGGCCCCCTAATTCACCAGACTTGAACCTAATTGAGCATCTGTGGGACCGCCTCGATCGTCTCGTTCGCTCTATGGATCCTCCCCCACGCACCCTCCAGTAAACGTAGGATGGAGTCAGCATGGCTCCAGATACCCGAGACAACCTACCAGCACCTTATTGAGTCACCCCCAGCCTGACTAGCTGCTGCACACGGTGGTTACTCTGGATATTAGCTGGTGGTCATAATAATGGGACTCGACTGTGTAGATTGGCTGTCAGTGTAACACTGGCAGGCAATAATGCTTTAGAACACTAAGTATTCCAAAGCATTATATAATCAATCAGTTAATCGCAGTTTCAAGCCCCCTAATGGGATGCGGCATGAAAAAATCTGCTTGGTCCATAAGGCCCAAAATTGGATGAACCTTAAGAAGCTATACATTTTTTGTTTTTTGTTTTGTTTTTCTCCTACATTGAACAATGTGGTAGACTGTGAATAATATGGTTTTCAATATTGTCAAGAAGCTTTTCTTTGTGCATATGCTTGGCACATGGAAACCTACGGGTACGTCACAGGACATGTTTGAATCCTTTTTTCCCCCCCCTTTAACGCATCCTGCTGACTAAGGCCCTGTTCACAACACGTTTTTTAATATGCGTTTAACGTGTAAGTAGGGAAAGCTCTCAAAGTTCATTCTAAATATTTCCATAGGGCTACATTGTCTAGCCGGAGGCTAAAATATTGTACTTTCGGGCCTACGCCTGATTGGAATATGTTAGTATACCCCAAAAAGAAAGGTATTGAACAATGTAATATACTACGCTACAGGTAACGGATGCCACTGTATCACATCTGTCACAGGAATTTGTTAAATGTATACGTCATGAAACTAATCAGTTTTATGGATGCCATTATAGTCTATGGATGATGGAAGCATTAAACGAATGCCTAACAGTGGCACCCATCACCCATAGACTATAACAATATCTGTTTAACAGATACGTCATGAAAATGGTCGTGATGTATCCGTTAAACTGATAGTCTGTGTTGAGTACATCTTACAATTGTGAGCTATCATTTCTTTTGTGGTTTTTATTACCCATTCACTGTATTATATTGTATTACAGTGTATCATTTTGAATATCTTCTCATCTTGATCAAATATTATTTGACTTTTGTTTTCTTGAACAGTTTGGAAGGCTCTTTTATTGTGTTGAAATATGTACAGGGTTAAACAATATGGGAAAAGGTCATTGAAATAGTTCTTAAAACACTGAAGACAGAGTAAAATGTCAGTATACCTGATCCTTAAGAACAACGGGAGAATGATCTACAGTGGACAGAAAGTACCGGCTGCAATGGAGAAGTATTGTATAACTCACCCACCTCCTTACGCCTACACTCCACCACAAGGGTCCTCTATCTGTTTCTGTTAAAGCCGAATCAGGCATGCACTTTCATATAACAGGCTGTGCGCAGCAGAATGTTTTCCTGCTCACTTGAAGGTTATAGAACAGATTTTAGATATGTAGTTTACCATATTTAGCATTATTGAGTCAATTTATTGTGGGCTTCCAACTGCAGGATTATTGCCAAATATATGCAGAAAAAGTAAGTGGATCAATATATAAGAATGTAACGGCTAACATGACATCATTTTAAACATTTATAATTCCTAATGAATTAGGTCTGAACCTCGACAACTGTGTTAATATATGCTGCTATGTACTGCAATTACACTCATTAATAACCGGCCCAGCAGACTTCTCTCCTGATGACTTACATTTACCAGGAAATGAATTTTGGAGTGTTTTTCTCATTTTTATTATCTACAGAATGTTATCAAGATCGTTGGAAGACTGCCCAGCATGCTGTTTACATGGCAAACTCAAGCACAATTGCCTAGTACAAGATGTAGTTAAAAACCACAAACCTCCTCAGAAATTATATTTTTATAAGGCAAGATTTTTTTCTAGATTTAGGCCTCATGCACACGAACGTAAGAACGCCCATAATTACGGGCCGTAATTACGGGCCCATAGACTTCTATTGGCCACGGGTACCTCTCCGTATGCTTACGGGAAGGTGCCCGTGCCGTTGAAAAATATAGAACATGTCCTATTTCAGGCCGTAATAAAGGCACGGGCAGGCCCATAGAAGTCTATGGGCTCCCATAATTACGGGTGGCTACGTGTGTGCACCCGTACTTACGTTGCTAGGCGATGTCAGGGGATAGTCACTGTCCAGGGTGCTGAAAGAGTTAAACGATCGGCAGTAACTTTCAGCACCCTGGACAGTGACTACCGATCACAATATAGATCAACCTGTAAAAAAAAAAAAAGACGTTCATACTTACCCAGAACTCCCTGCTTCTTCCTCCGGTCCGGCCTCCTGGGATGACATTTCAGCCTATGTGACCGCTGCAGCCAATCACAGGCTGCAGCGGTCACATGGACTGCCGTGTCATCCAGGGAGGTCGGGCTGGATATCGAAAGAGGGACGCGTCACCAAGACAACGGCCGGGTAAGTATGAATTTATTTTACTTTTACTGCGGAATGGGCTGTCCCTTCTCTCTATCCTGCACTGATAGAGAGAAGGGCTGCCGATTAGTGCAGTGCAATTTTGCAGCGTAAGGGTATGTTCACACGAGGGCGTCCGTAACAGCTGAAATTACGGGGATGTTTCAGCCTGAAAACATCCCCGTAATTTCAGCCGTAACGGCATGTGCAGGCGCTTGAACGCCGCGTCCATTACGGACGTAATTGGCGCAGCTATTCATTGGAGTCAATGAATAACGGCTCCAATTACGGCCAAAGAAGTGACAGGTCACTTCTTTGACGCGGGCGTCTATTTACATGCCGTCATTTGACAGCGGCGCATAAATATACGCCTCGTGTGAACAGACAAACGTCTGCCCATTGCTTTCAATGGGCAGATGTTTGTCAGCGCTATTGAGGCGCTATTTTCGGACATAATTCGGGGCAAAAACGCCCGATTTACGTCCGTAAATAGGCCGTGTGAACATACCCTAAACGTGCCTGTAAATACGGGTGGAATACTGGTGACACCGGACCCGTATTCACGGGCACGGGTCCGTAAATACTGGTGAAATATGGGTCGAATACGTGTGACCAAGGACCCGTATTTACGGGAGGAAAAAAATACGTTCGTGTGCATGAGGCCTAAGAGGAAGAATTGGTTATATCTATTGTAACGGTGATTCTATGAAATCCTTGTATTTACTTTGGATTGGCATTATATAGCAATACTACATGTGGTTGTGCTGTATAGGGAATTTATTTATTTCAATTCTTTCAATGTAGCATGCAATGGTTTTCAGTTATTTATTTATTTCTGTTACTTATACAGTATATAGTGGGGCTCAAAATCTAGATAACAACCTATCTGTATATTTTGTGGAGTGTGGGAGGAAATCGAAAAGCTGGGGGAAACCTACACAAACACATAGAAAAAATAATCCATGCAGATGTTGTCCTTAGTTGGATTTGAACTCAGAACCTCAGTGCTGCAAGGTAATAGTGCTAACCACTTAGCGCCCTCATATAGTAATTAGGTCCCTCTTTGTGCCCGCATATAGTAGTTAAGTGCCCCTTTGTGCCCGCATATATTAGTTAAGTGCCCCTTTGTGTCTGCATATAGTAGTTAGATCCCCTAGTGCTGCACAAATCTGATGGAATTGCCAACGAAGGCTCTGAACGCAAATGGGAACAGAGCCTAAGTAAATCTGTCTTGTGGTATTAATAATATTACTATTGCAGAATCTATCATTATTTCTCTACCTGACACTCTTCTGTATGGTATTCATCAGATTGTGTTACTTAGGTTTCCTAGGAACTATTTGACTTCCTGTGTGGGTGATCACTATTTGAGTACATCTAGACGCAGAGGAAACCCACGCAAACATGAGGAGAACATACCAGCTCCATGCAGATGTTGTCCTTGGTTGGATGTGAACACAGGACTCCAATATTGTAACACTGAGCAGCGTGGTGGCTCAGTGTTACAATATAAGACATGCACGCATTCTAGACTCCATTTTTATAGGAAACAGACTAGTATGCTTTTGAAACTAGAGGAGGGGCGGATGGATATGCTAAAAGCATACAGGTATTTTTGGACTTAAACATTGATGTTATATACCCATGTGAGATTCTTGCTGGTGCTGGTCCTTGTGCTGGGACTGACACCGAGCTGAAGATCGCAAACACCACACCACTCTAATCCATGGACTATATCTGGTATTGTAGCGCAGCCTCATTCACCTGAATGAGGATGAGGTAGAAAACAGGTACATAATATGGAAAAGAGCGGTGTTGTATCTGGAAATATCACAAAAGGATAGATTGTTATGATGTACTTGGACTCAAACATTGATGGGTATATCCCATGTCCATACAATGCCTTTAACCCCTTAAGGACACGGCCAATTTTAGCCTTGAGGACAGAGCAATTTTTTTAAAATTTCCCTCTTTGCATCCCGACGCTCATAACGCTTTTTTTTTTGTACGACGTAGTTGTATGAGACTTTGTTTTTTGCGGGACGAGTTGTACTTTATGTACGTAAAAATTTTTGGTACAAATACATTATCGTTTCATTTCTATACATTTTTAATTAGATTAAAATGCAGAAAAAAAGCAGTTGCGCAGCAGTTTTAATATTTATTTTTTTACACCATACACCGATCATAATAAATAATGTTATACATTTGTTGTACAGGTTGTTACGGTCGTGGCGATACCAAATAAGTCTATATTATTTCATGTTTTGGGACTTATATTTTAAAAAGTTTATTTATTATAAAAAATGTGTGTTTCTGTGTATTTTATTTACTTTTTTATTTATTTATTTACCATTATTTTTTTTTTACATTCATTTAACTTTTTTTTTTTAATCCCATAAAGGGATTTATCATTTTTATTTTTATTTTGTAACTGTAATGTACTGGCATAGATCTATATGCCAGTACATTAGCCTGTTACTGATTGTACACAGGCAGTTGTTAGGGCATACCTCAGTATGCCCTAACAACAGGAAATATGTTCAGACAGCCCTGGGGTCCTTCACTGGACCCTGGGCTGTCTGGCCATACGAGTTGTGGGCTTTGATCGCGTCACAGTTATTTTCTGTGACGCGATCAATGTGCAGTCCCCTCTCCTTGAACGCCGCGATCAGCTGTCATCGCGGCGTTCAAAGGGTTAACAGCGGAGAGAAGATGTTTCTCTCCTCTCCGCTGTCAGAGCGGGGCCGTGGCTGTGTATTACAGCCGTTGCCCCGCTCTCGATCGCGCGCACAGACGCGCGCAGGGACGGCTGTCACACAGGACGAGTATGCTCGTCCTAATGCGCGAAGTGCTCGCCGCTCAGGACGAGCATACTCGTCCTGTGTCGGCAACCAGTTAAAAGCGGAAAATACTGAAAGTTCTGATTAGGTCTAGTTGGAAATCAAACAAATAGACTACGTTCTGTAAGGTGTCATTGCTAGCCTTTATTACACAAGTAAAAATAGTCATATTGTTTGACAATAATAATCCTCCTAAGTGAGCATATCATTTGCATTTTTTTTGTAGGGTTCAGTAGTTTCTTTCCGAAAATGTTAGAGTTGTCAAGCTGTAGAGGCATTTGATGAGACAATTTAGATTAAAATCAACTTGAATTGACAGTACATTGTACACCGCTAAATTTCAATAGGTCTATTAACCCCTTTCCCGCCCAATCACGTTACTGTACGTGACAATCGGCGGTGCTTTCCCGCATTCTCACGTACAGTAACGTGACGACAATAAACTGTCACCATGTCATTTCACATGGTGACAACGGGCAGATCGTGGCGGTGAGTAGCAACAAACACTTACCGCTCGCCGGCACAGGACCAATCAAAGCGGTCCTGTGACGCCGATGGCTGTGATTGGTCATTCAAAACTGAATGACCAATCACAGCATAGGTAAACAAAAGAAGCGGGATTCTTCTCATCACCGGCTCTGACAAGCTCATTTCTGTCAGAGAGCTTGTGAGAGTCGGTGTGTGAAGCCCTGTCAGAAATAAAAAGTGAAAGAAAACTGAATAAAGATCTCTTCTAGATCTCCTCAGATCTCCCCAGATCCTCCCAGATCTCCTCAGATCTCTCCTGTCCCAGTAGTTATAAAATAATCCCCAAATCGCCCACCCATTACCCCAGTGAAATTACTGCGCCATATTACTTTAGGCGATACCCTAAATACCCCCAGATCGCCCCCTCACTGCCCAGTGAGAGAACATTGAGCCGTGTCAGTGTCCTGTATGATCCACACAGATCGCCACCATTCACTGTTGCCCTGCCACATACAGTGACAGTTTTATGCAGTGATCCAGTCAGTTCCATGCCGCTCCTACATTTTTGAGAACGCTAGTTTGTTTCTAGTTAATTAAAAAAAATATATACAAAATAAATATATATAAAAAAACTTTTTTTTCTTAGGGACAGTTACGTTTTAGGGTTACGATAAACTTAGATCTGTTACATTGTAGTGTACATTACTGCAATATGGCGCAGAAATTTTATAGCCCAGAGGAAGCATACGCTATGCTGTGCTCGGATACAGACTCTACTAGCGATGATGAAATGCAGTTCGTGCTGACATCATCTTCGTCTAGCGAGTCTGATGAGCCCCCCCAGCAGCGCAGAAGAGTTGCTGGTACTGACCAGCCCCCCAATAGTGAGGCGATATGGATGCCTGCTACAAGTTATGCCCCCCAGGTTCCTGACTTCACCGCATCCTCAGGAATCCAAGTGGAGAATACGGGGTTCGGAGAGTTTGATTTTTTAAAATTATTTTTCTCCGCTGAATATATAAATGTAACAGAGAAATTTATATGCGGAACAATTTCTCGCCCACAGTCCCACATCCTACTATTCCAAAGGCCAAATTTGGACCCCCACAAACTCAGAGGAGCTTTGCAAATTTTGGGGCCTGTTACTATATATGGGCCTCATGAAGAAACCCAGCATTAGGGACTACTGGTCATCGGATGTCCTATATAATACCCCCCTTTATGTCACCATTATGACCAGAAAAAGATTTGAGGTCATCCTCAAATTTCTGCATTACGATGAGCCAAATTATGACCGTTTATACAAAATAAGGCCTGTCATCAACTATTTTAATTTAAAATTTGCCCAAATTTACACCCCAGGTAAAAATATTGCGATCGATGAGTTTCTCGTCAGTTTTAAGGGAAGGCTCCACTTCCGTCAATACCTCCCAAATAAAAGGGCCCGGTATGGAATAAAGCTGAATAAAATCTTTGAAAGTTCCACTGGGTACACACATTGTTTCCGGATTTATGGGGGAAGGGATTCCAAAATTGATCCCCCAGAGTGCCCCCATTCCCTTAGTGTCAGCGGAAAAATTGTATGGGATCTTATACACCCGCTACTTGGCCAGGGATATCATGTCTATATAGACAATTTTTATAATAGCATCCCTCTCCAAAAGTGCCTTTTGGCAAGAGCGACAGTGGCCTGTGGCACGATCAAAAAAAATTCTAAGGGCCTCCCCAAAACCCTCCTGGGCCAGACATTGCCAAAAGGAGAAAGCAAAGCAATGTGCAGAGAGAATATGCTGCTAGTGAAATATAGGGACAAGAAGGATGTCCACATTCTATCAAGCATCCATAAGGATAGCAGCATCAATGTTCCAGTTCGTGGCTCCAGCACCACAACTTCCAATCCTGCCTGCGTACTGGATTATAACCGCTTTATGGGTGGGGTGGATCTATCTGATCAGGTCATAAAGCCGTATAGTACCAATGCGGAAAAGTAAGACCTGGTACAAGAAACTGGCAGTCCACCTCACCCAAATGGCAACGTATAACACATTTGTAGTGTCCAGATACGTAGGCAATACAAATACATTTCTCCAATTTCAGGAGACTATTATCAAGGCCCTTTTATTTGACAACCCAGAAGGGGAGGGCACTTCTTCGGGAGATTCCAGTTGCCGTATAATTCCAGGCCAGCACTTTCCCTCAGTAAATCCCCCCACTGACAAGAAAACAAGACCCCAGAAAAGATGTCGGGTGTGTTCCAAAAAAGGCATTAGGAAAGACACTATCCACCAGTGTGAGACATGGCCCACAAAGCCAGGCCTATGCATCACTGAATGCTTCAAAATTTACCATACCTCCACTGAGTTTTAGATTATTTTATTTATACACCCGTTCATTTTACAAATTGGCCATTTTAAATTTATTTTTGAAGCTGAGTAATTTTATATCATATATTTTTGCCCACTTACTAAAATTTAAAAGAAGCCCAAACTAAACGAAAAAATCTTACTACACCCCTAGATGAATACCTAAAGTAGTTTCACATTATAATTAGTCACACCAAATTTAAAATATTTTTGAAAAACTTCTAACAAAATTCTCACTATACCGCTAGATGAATATCTACATGGTTTCATATTATAATTAGTCAGAAAAAATTAAAATATTTTTGAAAAACCCCTAACAAATTTCTCACTATACCCCTAGATGAATACCTTGAAGGGTAGAGTTTTCAAGATAAGGTCAGTTGGAATCACTGAAATAGCATACTTGAGATAAAAATTAAATTTTTTATTTGACAGCATCATTTCATATAAGTGTAATATTCCTTCAATACATATTTTTTTTAATAATTTTACTGTGTTTGCCTATTATTATAACTATGTCCTGCCATATAAAGCTATTATATTAATTCTTATAAACTGTTTGGGGATATGGGCATAGTTCTTTATATTTGGAGGTTACTCAATTTCCGAGCTGTTCCTGATCAATACATTATCGGCTTTTTTGTTGTTCAGGCTTTTGCACAACCTGTTAAACCCGAAAATACTTCCAGGAAAACTGACAATATCTTAGGGGATTAGTGATCCTTTACTGTCCATAAAGATGGTGTTGGACACTGCCCTTTTATATATTCTGTAGGTGATTGGTTGTTTTGCGCACATTACGGTTCCTACTTTGCCGGGCAGGGACCTGTAATGGTGTGCCAACGTCCCTTGGCACGTTCGTCTCTCATATATAGTGATTGATGGGGCTAAAGAGACGTTGTATGATCAGTCCCTTTGAAAAAAAGAAGTGACATTATAAAGCCCTGTTCTTTCATCCTGTGTGGACATGCTCAAGTTCTAAAAATTTTCCTCCAGTTCTCAAATATATTGCCCTTCAGTCCAATACAGTTCTAATTGTAATTCTCCCTGCTTTAACAGTTGTTAACAGCTGTGGACTGACACATTTGTTGGTCATCTGCTTTGTTAGCATGACATAGTTACATACACTGGCAAATGCATTTCTATTGGTTAATATGCTGTGGAAGGCAACCATGCCCCAAAAATAATAGATTTGTTAAAAAAAATGACCACCTAAATACCATGATTCCGGCTATGAAAACCTAGTGGTAGAAACACTCATTAAACCACTAGGTGAATACTTTAGGGGTGCAGTTTTCAAAATAGGGTCACTTCTAGGGGTGTTAGATAGTTCTGCAAGCTCAAATCCTTTACAGGCATGGAGTGGGGCCTATCAACTCATTCAAGCTAAAATTATGTTCTGAAAAGCCAAAGGGTGTTTCTTTGCTTTGGGGTCACACAGTGTGGGCATTCAGCAGATTACGGCCTAAGTGGGGGTATTTCTGGACACAGGAGAAACTAGGTAATAAATGTTGGGGTGCGTTTCATCAGTTTCATGTACTATTTTGGAAAAATATGTCCTAGAAATGACGCATTTGTGAAAAAAAATGTATTTTTTATTATTGAGGGGTGTCGTTTCCAAAATGGGGTCACTTTTGGGGGTTTCTACTGTTTTGGTCCCTCCAGGGCATTGAAAACACGACATGGCATCGAAAACGATTCCAGCAATATCTGCGCTCCAAATGGCACTCCTTCCCTTCTGAGCACTGCCGTGGGTCTAAACAGCCGTTTATTACCATATATGGGGTATTGCCGTAATCGGGAGAAATTTCTTTACAAATGTTGGGGTGCTTTTTCTCCTTTATTCCTTGTAAAAATTAGAAAATTCTATGTTTTTTTCAGAAACAAAGTAGATTTTCATCTTCACAGACTAACTCCAATAAATTCAGCAAAAAACCTGTGGGGTCAAAATGCAAACTATACCCCTAGAAAATTTCCTTGAGGTGTTTAGTTTCCAAAATGGGGTCACTTTTGAGTTTTTTTTTACTATTTTGGTCCCTCCAGTGCATTGCAAACGCGACATGGCACGGAAAACCATTCCAGCAAAATCTGCGCTCCAAAATCCAAATGCTGCTCCTTCTCTTCTGAGCTCTGATGTGGGTCTAAACAGCAGTTTAGGGGTATATTGGGGTATTAATGTAATCGGGAGAAATTGCTTTACAAATGTTGGGGTGCTTTTTCTCCTTTATTCCTTTTAAAAATTAGAAAATTCTATGTTTTTTTCAGAAAAAAAGTAGATTTTCATATTCACAGACTAATTCCATTAAATTTAGCAAAACAACTGTTGGGTCAAAATATTAACTATACCCCTAGATAAATGCCTTCAGGGGTGTAGTTTCCAAAATGGGGTAACTTTTGGGGGGTTTCCACTGTTTTGGCACCACAAGACCTCTTCAAACCTGACATGGTGCCTAAAATATATTCTACAAAAAGGAGGCCCCAAAATCCCCTAGGTGCTCCTTTGCTTCTGAGGCCTGTGCTTCAGTCCAGTAGCAAACTAGAGCCACATGTGGGATATTTCTAAAAACGACAGAATCTGGGCAATAAATATTGAGTTGCGTTTCTTGGGTAAAACCTTCTGTGTTACAGAATTTTTTTTATTACAAATGAATTTTGGCAAAAAATATTAAATTTGTAAATTTCACTTCTATTTTGTTTTAATTCCTGTAAAATGGTTAAAAGGGTTAAAACACTTTCTGAATGCTGTTTTGAATAATTTGAGGGGTGAAGTTTTCAAAATGGGGTGATTTATGGGGACTTTCTAATATTTAAGGCCCTCAAAGCCACTTCAGAACTGAACTGGTCCCTGAAAAAATAGCCTTTTGAAATTTTCTTGAAAATGTGGGAAATTGCTGCGAAAGTTCTATGTCTTGTAACGTCCTAGAAAAATAAAAGGACGTTCAAAAAAATGATGCAAACATAAAGTAGACATATGGGATATGTGAAATAGTAGCTATTTTGTGTGGTATTACTATCTGTTTTACAAGCAGATACATTTAAATTGAGAAAAATGCTAATTTTTGCAAATTTTCTCTAAATATTGGTGTTTTTCACAAATAAATATTGAATTTATCGACCAAATTTTTTCACTAACAATATGTCATGAGAAAACAAACTCAGAATCGCTTGGATAAGTAAAAGCATTCCAGAGTTATTACCACATAAAGTGACACGTCAGATTTGAAAAAATGGGGCTGGCGCTGAAGGCCAAAATGAGCTTGGTCCTGAAGGGGTTAATATGTGTTACTTTATTAGAGAGTGTTAATAGTCCTCATAATACCTTACGACAGGTTTGATATAGGTCAGAAAGCTGAGACCGTAGTTTAATCTTGGAATGTTATGGCATATTCCCAGGATATGCTAAAACATTATGATCGGAGGGAGTCTAACTTCTGCGTCCCCAGCCGATCCCGAGAACCTAGCGACTGAGGTCCCTTTAGGTTTTTCTATGCAGTGGCTTTTCCGTCTATTCGCTGTGCAGGGAACTGCAACATAGCTCCATTTAAGGGAATGGGGCTGCGTTTTAGCGCACTACCCAGCAGAAGGATGGGAGAGTCGGTGTGCAGGGAAACACTGTAAAGGAGTGCTTAAAGAGGACCTGTCATGTCCCTAGAAAAGGTAATCTGCTGTCGTACCTGCAGTGCTACCTTCTCCCTGATTCCAGGATCATTCATTTGATGTTGCTTCCCCCGCAATCAGCCTCTGCAATCAGCATGTTCATTTCTGCGTCTGGTATTCAAATTCTTGAATAAATGTACATCTGGGTGGTCTCTTTCTTGTTTTGTTGCATTACAACCTTGAATTCAAATCTATATTTGGGGGGGGGGGGGTTGCACCATTTGATTTACAATTTGGACTATTCTGTCAGGTCCATTACAAATTCAAATCAAATTTAAAATCCATTTTAATTCTAGTTTGTAATGCAACAAAACGCCAAGGGGGTGAATACTTTCGAAGGAACTGTTTGTTATTTACTTTACAACTAATTTCGGCAGAAAATGCATGGGTTAAAAATCACAACCAAAATTGCTCCAAGTTTGCGACATTTGTCAAAAAGCAAAACCGGTAAGAAAAGGGTTGTGGTCAAGCTGCAAATGTAGTTGAATTTTTTTTTTAGAAGGCAAAGGTTAAGAAAGGTGGCGAGGTACTGTATAAAAGTAGATCGAACCAGTCCGATAATTCCAAATGTACCAGATTTATTAAGACGCGCGCGGCTTTTTTTAATTTCATTGTTGCAAAATTGGTGCCACTGAAAAATAAATGTCGGCCAATGTGTTTTCTGCTATAAGCTATACATTTTTGTTTTTACAGTATGAAGATCTGATGGAAAACTTCAAAACTCTTCATAAGGAGTGTGAGCAGCTAAAAACGTCTGGCTTCTCTACTGCAGAGATTAGACGGGTAATGACAGCTTTGTGTGCTTTTTGTGTCTTTATTATAGCAATGAAGATTTCTAGATCTTTAATGTGCAAAATGTCAGCATTTTTTTTTATACTTATTATACATTTTATTTTGGAACATTTTGTCTCGTATCAGTTAGGCCCTGTAGTTGCTGTTGACTGGTATTATTTTGCTGTAGATTCAGTTGATCTGAAAATGTTGTTTTTAAAATCCTTCTATAGAATCAACATATTCCACAGCTCTGTACACAGATATTATTTCCTTAGCCGATTGACTTGATAAATATAATTTTTGGGATGTGGAAGAAAAATCCGAGTGCACAGAGGAAACCCATTCACACACTATTGGAACATACAAACTCGAAGCAAATTATTTTCAGTAAATTTGTATTTATAGTGATGTATTTAAAATATCTGAAGGACGCTTATATCACCCTGTTACATCTTTAGGACATCAGTGCAATGGAAGAGGAAAAGGATCAGCTAATGAAGAGAGTTGAACGTCTTAAAAAAAGGGTACGAATAAATTTATACTGTAACATTTCAATGTCAAAACTGTCGGCTGAGGGAATGCAAACATGGATTATGAGCTGCATGTTGCTGTTTTAGTTAGGAAGATACAAATGCAACTGACAGAAAGGGGATCTCCTTAGGCCGAAGGCCAAAGCTTCTAAGAAACTTGAACCCAATAGCTTTCTGTCAACTGTTGGGATTAATGAACATGAAAAGGAAATGCTAAGAAAGACCTGTGATACACTTGATACGTCTACTTATTTTCTTAAGAATCTGACAGTCACTTGCACCACTTTTTATTTACTGCAGGTGGAGACAGTTCAGAATCATCAACGGATGCTGGAAATAGCAAGTCAGCTGCGTGTCGAAAAGGAAAGAGAAGAATCTCTGGCTCAACAGAAGCAGGAACAGAGAAATCAGGTACTTTCCTAACACACTGTGTACAATTCTCAGAGTCAGTAACAGCAATATCATTTAGAAAAAAACCTAAAAAGAAGTTGTGGGCTTTAAATTATATACAAGTCACATACAAGTCAATACCTTTGGGTAAAGCTTTACTGCAATTTATTTTCTACAGTAATGGTTTCTTAGCTGATTTTTAGTGCAGCAATTTTAGGACATGGCTATAGTTTGTAAATGATCTAATGGGAGTCTGAGCTAGTCTGAAATCCACCTCCTGCCCCCTCACTTATGCTTTACACTGCAGCTATAATTGTTAAGATTATTGTTCTGTATAAGTACAAGTCCACCACAAACTCACCTGGAAGTCAGTTCATAGAGATCTGATTTTCATTACTGATATGGATAGAATAATTTTAAAGTACAAATAACTAAGGCTGGCCATACACATTTGATGTATGTCGGCCGAACCTGCCGATAGTCGATGGGACTGGTTGACTATCTAATGTGTATTGTGGTATCCAGGCTCTGCCACGATTGCCAATGTCGTGGGAGAGACGGGTCAGGCATGTTGAATTCCAACATGCCCGATTCTTTTGTTTGCTGCTTTCTCCCTATTGAAATCACGTGCACGTTCAGATGAGCCGAGCGTGCGTATGTATTGGGAAGTAGAAGGAATAGCTGTCGGCTAAACAATAATTTCATCTCCAGTATATGGCCCCCTGAAACCACTAGTGAAAAAATAATAATCTAAGAAGTAATTTTCATACATATATTGAGGCAAATGAGCCTCAGTATAAGGTATGTCTGAACATCTGTTTTAAAGGAAGGCTGTCACCAAAACAGATCTCTATATCTATGGGCATCTAACAAATGCCATAAGAAACACAAACCAGTGGGTGTTCTTGCACCCACTGAGCACCCCAACTTAAACTCCTATTTGGTGGTTTGCAAGAAAGTGCGCCTTGAGAAATTATTGGCCGAGCGGGACCATATTGCTATATCCACAGTACTAGTATGGTGCAATGGATGCGACCACGTGGTCTTTTCAGTCGACCAATTGAGTGGAGCACTCTGAACAGGGGCTTGTTTTACTCAGCGTGCTTGTTAGATTTTCCACGTTAATGGGGTCTGTCCATATTCTCTTTATAGCAGTTCACATCGGTAATTAGGTGTCATGAAATCCCATCATCTGAAACAAAATCTATCATTCTTTTCTAAATATATCTGAACTCTATATCATGCTGTCACAAAGGAACTGAAGCATAAGCAGAAAGAGGTATTAAAAAAACAACAACTTTTAGCTTAAGTAAATACATACACTAAACTGGTGTAGACACAAAACCTCAACGTTGCGTATGGAGATGGAATAATTTTTCTCTCCATACTGCTTGAACACTTTCCTTGGATCGTCATAGCCTACCTCACTGCCCTCCACTCCCACCCTACAATAGGGCCTATTCTCTCCGCCTGTATAACATCCAAAGTCAGGAAACATTATCTTTCTCCCCCATGTTCCATGTTTTAGGGAATGTCTCCCCCTCCATACATGCTGCGATGAGCATCAGATCTGGGATTATTTCTCCTAGATGACCGCTGTGAGTAAGATTTTGAATCGAGCGGCTGTCGAGCATGCGTGTTGCCACGCCATTCAAACTCTAAGGGGCTGATGGAATCAGTCTAGCACAAAACAGGTTGTCTGACTCTATTGGGACTCCATCAATTCAAAGTAAAAGCATTGACAGAACTCACATCTTCATGCAATGATGTGTGTGTTTTTACTTTGTAATGACCTGTGTGCAGTGGCGCACTGATGGGGGTGTCCGACGGATCTGCCACCTAAGAGCACAAGCGCATGGAACACCTCATCTCTCCTACTTCCCTACTAAGAAAGGAGGAGGACAGACCGTGGCTGCCAGCACAGACCACCGAACAGTGACACTGGGATTGGGAGGGAGCCAGGAGGTGGCTCAGGAGGCAGCTGGCAGCAGCCCTAGCCATCACCCCCGCCGCCCCCCCCCCCCCAACAGCGCTCCACTCTTCACACTGTCCACCAATTAATTTGGTTTTTGTGTCTATGAGTACAGGACTACCACCCCCCTCTGACTCCCTGAACTATTTATGCCACTTTATTTAATACAGTGGCATACGTCCGAGGCTTCCATTGGAGGTATACGTCCAGAGTATTTTCCAATGTATACGTCTATTGTACGCTGCAAATGCACTGCAAATAGAGCTTTAGTTACTCACTAAAGCTATTAACCCTCTCTGACTCCTCTCCAACCAACATAGGCGGAGCAGGATGCGTGGTACTATATTAAACCAACATGAAAGTTTCAGACCATGCCTTCATGATGGTTAGTTGTGGAAATAGAAGCAATTTCATAATTTTAGTGTTTGCTTTTATTTTTACACAAAACCAGCATGAAAGCATGGCCTGATACATTACATAGCTTGCATCGCTTCATCCGCCACATCCTTTGAGACCCCGACACCCCACCCCCAAGCATAATTTTGGTTGTCATGAAAAGTGGACATGCACATGTTCTTTATAGTTTAATGGTAGGCCCTCAGAATTGTTTTCTCTAGGGGGTCGAAGTTATGCCAGTCCTTCACCGAGTCACTGGAGTATTAAGGCTCTGTATTATTTACCTACAGAAAAGGTCCCAAAATACAGAACCAATGTGATTCTATGGAACTATTCACACATACATACTTGCGGCAGTATTTAGCTTCTTATTTTTGTATTGTGACGCATAATGTTGTGATTCCAATAATGTTTTACAGCTTTTTAGTTCAGAGCAAAAGCTGCAAAGAGCCCAACAACAGTTGAAAAACATGCGACATACAGCTGCAGATGCAAAGCCAGAAGGTAAGGCTGTTTCTATGTATAGCATATAAATGCCTTCATTGAAAGAGTATAAAAGGGGGTTCCGTATTATAAAATAATGTCTGGACTCAAGATAGGTAAATCTTTGAACACCCCTTTCAGAAAGCTCTTCCTGGACGAGATGTCAAGGGCATTCTCTGACACTGCTATTGCGTTCGCCCCATACCCTGTGCACACCACTTGAATGGAGTGCAGGGGCAGAATTAGGATGAGGTTTATTACAAAAATTAACTCATTCTGATTTCATCCTCTTGGGTACTATTTTCAAATGTTACAATGCCTTTAATGTTAAGACACAAAACAGTGTGATACCTGAAGTCTTTGTATGTACAGTATCATATTGGGTAGAAATAGTTAATTTCTCTTCTAGCTTTAAAATATAAGAAAACCTAATGTAAAATCAGCTTGGAAAATGTCCTGTGTGAGCTTCACATGAACCATTTTATTACCATAAGCGGCCCTGTAGATTAAGAACAGCTAACTTAATCCTGCAGTTTATTGTCAATTTAGACATCTTGTTTCCATTATATTCATGCAGCGCTTGTCTAGGAAAATTATTATGATTTATTTTTATACTCCTACTCGCCTATAAACACAGGTCTAAGTGCTGTAGAGTAATGTGATGTAATCACTTTTTTTTCTGCTGATGCCAACATGGTTAAGGCTTTGTTCACATCTGCGTCAGGGTCCCGTTCTGACGTTCTGTCGGAGCTTCCCATCAGAATGGAGCCCTGACTGAAACAAATGGAAACCATATGTTTCCGTTTGCACCACCGCTGATATCACTGGTGACGGATCCGGTGCAAATGGTTTCCATTTATCTTAGTTGTGCAAGGGTTCCGTCATTTCGAGGGAAGCAATACCGTAGTCGACTACGCTATTAATTCAGTCAAAACGATGGAACCCTTGCACAACTGAGACAAACGGAAACCATTTGCACCAGATCCGTCACCATTGAAATCAATGGTCATGCAAACGGAAACCTATGGTTTCCGTTTGTTTTAGTCAGGGCTCCGTTCTGATGGAAAGCTCCGGCAGAATGGGACCCTGACGCAGATGTGAACGAAGTCTTAAATGTTTTTGTTTTGTTTTTTTGTAATAAAATATGCCCAATAGACTTGTATTAAGCATTAGAAGGCATTGCAGCTAAACTGTGCTTGTTATTTTGAACAGTGTTAAATTGTTCATGCTAGGAGCACCTATTATATAGCGCCTCATACCAGCACTTATAGGGCTGTATGTGGCTTGTGACAGGACAATGTTTATGTCTCCTGCCTATATCATTATAGTGATTTCATATATTAACCCTTTAATGACCAAGCTTGTTTGAACCTTAATGACCAAGCCAGATTTTTCAAATTTGGTATGTCTGCCTTTTGCAGAGTTATTGTCTGATATAGTTTTACATATCCAAGTAATTCTGGCATTGTTTTTTCGTCACATGTACTTTATTTAGGTGGTAAAAGTAGACGCATACAATTTGTGTAAATTAATTAAATAGTGCAAAAATCTATGACATTTTGTAAAAATTAAAATGTTTCCCTATTTTGAACTGCAATATGTCACATATGTACATACATACTGTACACATTTTTTTATGAAATATATATTTCCATCTCTTAACTTTATTTTGGCAGCACTTTTAAAAAAAAAAAAAAAAATAAAATACCTTTTTGAACAATTTAGAATACTTAGGTCCCATGCACACGAATGTAAAAACACCCGTAATTACGGGCCCATAGACTTCTATTGGCCATGGGTACATCCCTGTATGCTTACAGGAAGGTGCCCGTGCCATTGAAAAAGATAGAACATGTCCTATTTCAGGCCATAATAACGGCACGGGCAGGCCCATAGAAGTCTATGGGGCTCCCGTAATTATGGGTGGCTACGTGTGTGCACCCGTAATTACGGGAGCGTTGCTAGGCGAGGTCAGGGGATAGTCACTGTCCAGGATGCTGAAAGAGTTAAACGATCGGCAGTAACTCTTTCAGCACCCGGGACAGTGACTACCGATCACAATATAGATCAACCTGTAAAAAAAAAAAGACGTTCATACTTACCCAGAACTCCCTGCTTCTTCCTCCAGTCCGGCCTCCTGGGATGACGTTTCAACCCATGTGACCGCTGCAGCCAATCACAGGCTGCAGCGGTCACATGGACTGCCGCGTCATCCAGGGAGGTCGGGCTGGAGGTCGAAAGAGGGACGCGTCACCAAGACAACGGCCGGGTAAGTATGAATGTCTTTTACTTTTACTGCGGAAAGGGCTGTCCCTTCTCTCTATCCTGCACTGATAGAGAGAAGGGGCTGTCGATTAGTGCAGTGCAATTTTGCAGCGAAAACGTGCCCGTAAATACAGGTGGAATACTGGTGACACCGGACCCGTATTTACGGGCACGGGTCCGTAAATACTAGTGCAATATGGGTCGAATACGTGTGACCAAGGACCCGTATTTACGCCAGTATTTACGGGAGGAAAAAAATTACGTTCGTGTGCATGAGGCCTTACAAATGTAATAATAATTTGATAAATTTTTAAGTGCATTTTGTTTTCCTGCACCAAGCCAAGTTTTCAGAGGCTTATATGTGTCAGAAGGATGGAAACCCCATAAATGACCCCATTTTGAAAACTACACCCCTTCAGGTATTTATTAAGTATTTTGACCCCACAGTTTTTTTTGTAAGAATTCATGCAAAGCAGGTGTAAAAAAAATATCATTTAAATTTTCTCACAAATGTATAATTTTAAAGACCGATTTCTTTGTAAAGCGAACATGAGAATGAAGAAACACACCCCAAAATATATCACCCTGTTTCTCCTGTGTTCAAAAATAATGCGCTGCCTGGATACACGGCAGGGCCCAAAATGAAGAGAACACCCGGTGTCTTTCAGGACACATATTTTGCTTGAAAATATTTTAGGCCCCACTGCACATTTGGGCAGGCTTTGGGCTGCCAGAACGATAGAAACTCCCCATAAATGACCCCATTTAGAAAACTAGACCTCTGAGGCTACATGCACACATTGCGTATTTTGCTGCGGAAAATACGCAGCAAAACCACAGGAAGCCGCAAGAAATTTGCAGGTAAACGCAAACATGCGTTTTTCGGTGTGGTTTTTACGTTTTTCTGCGTAAATCGCTGCATTTTCATTCTGCAGGTTTTGCTGCTTATTTATCCAGAACTAGGGAGATAGTATTCGCAAGCAGAATCGCGAGACAAATTGACATGCTGCCGTTCTGAAAATATGCACCGCAGGTCAATTTACGTGCGGGAAAATACTGCAGCGTGTACATGAAATTCCCTGGAATGTCATTGCCTATGCTGGTATTGTATTACGCTGCGGTTTTGGCAAAACAGCACGTAATACGCATCGTGTGCATTGACCCTTAAGGTGTTTATCTAGGGATGTAGTGAGTATTTTGACCCCACAGTTTTTTGCTAAATGTAATGCAAAGCAGGTAAAAAAAAAATCCATTTCATAAAATTATCATTTTACAGATTGATTTCTTTGTAAAGCGACCATGAGAATGAGGAAACACACCCCAAAATCTATCACCCTGTTTCTCCTGTGTTCAAAAATACCCCTATTGTGGCCTCAATCTGCTTACTAGACGTGTGGCTGGGCCAAAAAGAGAGGGAGCACCCTTTTGGCTTTCAGGGCACAATTTAATAAATTCTAGGCCCCATATCATGAATTTAGAGGCATTGAGCTGCCTGAATAAAAGATACCACCCAGAAGTAACCCCATTTTAAAAACTAGACCCCTAAAGTTATTCATCTAGTGGTGTAGTGAGCATGATGACCAAAAACATTTAAATGAGGAAATAATGGATATTATTTCAGACACTATGGGTATATAATGTTTTCTTCAAATTCTTATTACATTTCCATATGAAATAGAGGGAACATTTGTTAAAAGGTTATTTTGTTAGAAATATGCCACATTATTACATTTATGCGGCATACAAAGGAGAAAGGAGGCCGTGTATTCATAACGGATGCATGTCGCTGTAGACGTTTTTGTCCGTGCTTATGACTATGTCTTGCTGAAGAAGCAGTTGATAAGGAACAGCTCTATTATTAGAGATCCTCCAAAAAAAATAATAATATGCCCATATCACGGTACAGAATTAGGAATGTAACAGCTGTATGTGGCAGGACATAGTCATAAGAAAAAGGAAATACATCCTCAATTTATTCTTGTAATCATTGCTAAAATGCACGTCTTCCACTAATTCATGGGCGGCACGGGCCGCACGTGTTGGATTTCTCTACTAATAAATAGAATGCCCACATTTATTTTTTATTTCAAGAACACTTGTGGGGTCCATGTTCTGAATAGACAGATGTGGGCTCCTGCACAATAAACTGTATTCATTTGTGAGTGATCAAGTCCAGGATTTAATTGTCCAAGAATTGTATAAAAAATCATAAGGGGTAAAATTAGTTTTACAGTCTGAAATAAATACACTTTACTTTACAGCTTCAAGGGGTTACTTGATGGGCATATATAAAAGCTCTAATTGTTTTAAATGTGGCAAGACTGACGCAAATCTGTATCACTGCTTGTGGACATGCCCTGTAATACAACAATTTTGGGATCGGATAAGAACTTTTACTTTAACCCTTTCCCGCTCCTGGACGTACTATTAGGTCATGGAAACTGTATAGTTCGCGCTCCATGACCTAATTTCGGCCGTCTTCCCGACACATACACGAGCTGTGACAGCTGCTGTCTCGTACAGCAGTTGCTGCAGCTCCAATAGCGGGGACCGATCGCTGTGTCCCCGCTGATTAACCCCTTAAAAGCCGCGTTCAATAGCGATCGCAGCTTTTTAAAGGTTAAACTACCATTGACGGCCCGCTACATGATAGCGGGCAGCGATGGTTGCTGTGGCAACTGGACGCCTAACCATGGCAAAGTCAGGACCCACTATGCTTGCTGTCAGCGAGTACGCATGTAGTGCAGTGTATTAGAATTGCGATCAGGGCCTTCTGTCCTCAAGTCTCGTAGTGGAACAAAGTAAAAAAGTAAAAAAGAAGTAAAAAAAAGTTGTGTAAAAATAAAAGTTTTAAAAGTAATTAAAGTAAAAAATCCCCCCTTTTCCCTTATCAGTCCTTTATTATTAATAAAAATAAATAAATAAACAAATAAACTATACATAATTGGTATCGCCGCATCCGTAACGGCCTAAACTACAAAATTATTTCGTTACTTATCCCGCGCGGTGAACGCCATAAAAGAAATTAATAATAAACCATACCAGAATCACTATTGTTTGGTCACTTCACCACCCAAAAAATGGAATAAAAAGAGAACAAAAAGTCGCATGTACCTAAAAAATTATACTGATCGAAACTACAGTTCGTTACGCAAAAAATAAGTCCTCGCACGGCTTTCTTGATGGAAAAATAAAAAAGTTATGGCTCTTAGAATAAGGTAACACAAAAAGTAAATGATTTTTTTCAAAAAGTATTTTATTGTGCAAATGCCATAAGACATTAAAAAACCTATAAACATCTGCTATCGTCGTAATCGTATCGCCCTGCAGAATAAAGTGAATATGTCATTTATAGCGCACGGTGAACGCTGTAAAATTTTTTAATAAAAAACAATAGTAGAATTGCTGTTTTTTAGTCACCACGCCACTTAAAAATAGAATAAAAACTGATCAAAAAGCCGCATGCACCCCAAGAAAACTACAATGTATTCCTCAAGGGGTCTAGTTTCCAAAATAGGGTCACTTTTGGGGGTTTCCATTGTTTTGGCACCACAAGACCTCTTCAAACCGGACATGGTGCCTAATAAAAAGGAGGCCTCAAAATCCACTAGGTGCTCCTTTGCTTCAGAGGCCGGTGCTTCAGTCCATTACCGCACTAGGGCCACATGTGGGATATTTCTCAAAACGGAAGAATCCGAGCAATAAGTATTGAGTTGTGTTTTCTGACAAAAAAATGAAATATGTAAATTTCACCTCTAGTTTGCTCTAAATTCCTGTGAAACACATAAAGGGTTAATAAACTTTCTAAATGCTGTTGTGAATACTTTGAGGGGTCTAGTTTCTAAAATGGAGTGTTTAATAGGGGTTTTTAATATATAGGCCCCTCAATACAACTTCAGAACTGAACTGGAACCCACCGAGAGATGACCCCAGTTTTGACCATTTGTATAAACTGAGACCCCTATTAGACCATTTCAGGGCCCGGTTTTCCCAAGCATACACCCCCGAGAAGTGTATTTCTATTGATGAGTCCTTGGTACATTTTAAAGGGAGGCTTCAATTCCGCCAGTGCCTGCCGAGTAAGAGGGCCAGGTATGGCGTGAAGATGTATAAGCTGTGCGAGAGTTCATCAGGGTATACCTATAAATTCAGGATGTATGAAGGGAAGGACACCAGTATTCAGCCCCCGAATGCCCCCCTTACTGGGAGTTAATGCAAAAATTGTGTGGGATATGGTGCACCCACTGCTGGACCAGGGTTACCACCTCTACCTGGATAATTTTTATACCAATGTCCCCCTCTTCAAGTGCCTCGCTTACAGAAGTATTGCGCATGCGGCACTGCTAGAAGAAATCTGAGAGCCCTCCCTAAGACTCTGCTTGGGCAAACACTCAGAAGGGGTGATAGCAGGGCACATTCTAGCAGCAACATATTGTGTGTCAAGGACAAGAGAGATGTCCTTATTTTAACAACAATACATGGCCACACCAGTACCCATGTACCTGTACGAGGTACCAGTACAGAGACCCCCAAACCAGACTGCATCCTGGACTACAATAGGTACATGGGAGGGGTGGACTTGTCAGATCAAGTCCTGAAGCCCTACAGCGCCATGTGGTGTGGTATAAGAAGCTGGCCGTGCACATGATACAGATGGCATTGTAAAATGCGTACGCGCTACGTCGATGTGCAGGCCAGAGGGGAACTTTCCTGGAATTTCAAGAGGTGGTTATCAAGAACCAAATCTTTAGGGACCAAGAGCCCCCCTTCCAGTACTTCTGGAAGCGAGGCCACACACATCGTACTAGGGCAACACTGTCTAGGAGAAGTTCCCCAAACTGGCAAGAAGTCAAAAGAGGTGCAAAGTCTGCTATAAGAGGGGGATAAGGGAGGACACAATATATCAATGTGACACGTGTCCCGAGAAACCAGGGCTCTGTATGAAAGTGTTTTAAAATTTATCATACATCCCTTGATTTTTAATCTACCCCAGTTTTACTTACCCTGATGCACTCCGCTCAGCTTATGCCCCTCATCTTTCCCTTCTGAGCCCTGCTGTGTGCCCAGGCAGCTGTTAACAGCCACATGTAGGGTATTGTCATTCCCGGGAGAACCCACATTACAGTTTATGGGGTGTATGTCTCCAGTCAAAATGCTCACTACACCTCTAGATGAATGCCTTAAGGGGTGTAGTTTTTAAAACGGGGTCACTTCTCGGGGGTTTCAACTGTACTGGTACCTCAGGGGCTTCTGCATACATGACTTCGCACCAGAAAATCCCCAGTAGGCCAAATGGTGGTCCTTCCCTTCTGAGCCCTGCCGTGTGCCCAGGCAGCAGATAACAGCCACATGTAGGATATTGCCGTACCCAGTAGAACCCACATTACAATTGATAGGGTGTATATATCCGGTGGCGCATGCTGGGCACAATATATTGGACACTGAAATGGCACACATATATAGTAAATTGCAAATCTCACACTGCACCATCTGCTGCGCATTACCTTTTAGACAATACCTGTGGGGTCAAAATGCTCACTACACCTCTAGATGAATGCCTTAAGGGGTGTCGATTTTAAAATGGGGTCACTTCTTGAGGGTTTCCATTGCTGTGATACATCTGGGGCTCCGCAAATGCAACATGGCACCTGAAAACCAATCCAGCAAAATCTGGACTCCAAAGAACAAATAGCGCTCCTTTCCTTCTGAGCCTTCCCATGGGCCTAAACGGCAGTTTATCACCACAAATGGGGTATTGCCGCACCCAGGACAAATTGGGCAACAAAATGGGGTATTTTATTTCTTGTGAAAATAAGAAATTTTGAGCCAAAACTACATATTATTGGAAAAAAAAATTATATTTTTTTTAATTCACAACCCAATTCAAATAAGTTCTGTGAAAAAACTGTGGGGTCTAAATGGTCACAACACCAATAAATGAATTCCTTGAGGGGTGTAGTTTCCAAAATGGCTCACTTCTGGTGGGTTTCCATTGCTTTGATACCTCTGGGCTCTGCAAATGCGACATGGCACCCGAAAACCAATCCAGCAAAATCTGCACTCCAAAGAACACAAAGCGCTCCTTCCCTTCTGAGGCCTCCCATGGGCCCAAACGGCAGTTTATTACCACAAATGGGGTATTGCTGCACTCAGGAGAAATTGGGCAACAAATTGGGGTATTTTGTTCCCTGAGAAAATAAGAAATTTTGATTAAAAATGACATCTTATTGGAAAAAAACAATTTTTTTAATTTCACAGCCCAATTCAAATACGTGCTGTGAAAAAACTGTGGGGTCACAATGATAACAATAACCATAAATGAATTCCTTGAGGGGTGTAGCTTCCAAAATGGGGTCACTTTTGGGGGATACCTACTGTTTTGGCACCTCAACACCTCTTCCAACCTGGCATGCTGCCTAAAATATATTCTTATAAAAAAGAGGCGCCAAAATGCACTAGGTGCTTCTATTCTTCTGAGGCTTGTGGTTTAGTCTACTTGCACACTAGGGCCACATGTGGGACAATTCTAAAAACTGCAGAATCTGGACAATACATATTTAGTAGTGTTTCTCTGGTACTCTTTTAATAGAAAAATACAAAACATTACAAAATAAACGGTATTTACAAAACAAACACAACAAAACAAAACTTTTGTACATTTCTGTACAATTTACCCAGCCTGGCCCTTCTTACATAAATCCCCATGCATACATAACTATAATCCCATACTCATTCATACACACACCTAAACCCCCCCAACCCCAAGAAAACATAACTATAACACTATATACAACATACTCTTAAAAACCATGTGCCAACCAATGGCCCCCTAAAAAAACACCACATATATAAAACAAAATAAATAATAATCACAATAAAAATAAATAAAATAATAATAATAAACTCTAAAAATAAAAGTTACCATCCCATGGTGCACTTACTTCAGTGCACCATATAAATGAAAAAAAAAAAAAAAAAAATGTTTTTTGAAATTTTTTTTTTTTTTTTTTCTCTATCATTTTTTTTTTATGTTTACATTTTTCTTTTTTTTTTTCTTTTTTTATATATATTTTTATTTTTTTTAATTTTTTTTCCTTTTTATTAACTTATCCACATTCATACCTAACCCTGTACATACTACCTTATCCATCACCACCCATCACCTCCCCCAACCAGCATCAAGCCTCATGTCTTTCCATGTCCGCATAGTTCAGATGCTGGCCCCCACCACCCAACACATCACCCAACCAGCCCGATCCCACGTCTCATGTCCTCCTCACGTCCACGTAGTCCAGAATCAGGCTGGGCACACCCCCAGGCCCCCCACCTATCTACTGCCCATCTTACCTAAACATTCACACAAACCCATGCATAGACCTATACACCATATCGACACATAACTATAACAAAATATCATACTGTATACATAAACCCGAAAACCTAAGTTTGGCTGCTTGTAAGCCCTTTTTCTGTCTCCAAAAAGCTCAAAACAAAAACCTACTTGTGCTTACTCAGCCCATCACCAGAGGAGAGAGAGAGAGGAAAGCCCCCCTAGAGCACCAGCCCAGAGGCCAAAGCCAACCCCCAACCACCACCCCGGTCCCTATCGCTAAACCTATGCTGCTTGCCCTATCTCTATCCCTTATTACTTTATAAACTAATCTGTCCCTCCTGCTGTCTCTCATTCTGTCCCTATCGCTATTTCCCGGTGTCATGGCCAGGTGCAGACCCCCACCTCCAGTCTAATACCCAGGGGCACTCCCTCCCCTCCCCCTGAAGGTTGGTTCCACCTAGGGCACCCTAAAATTGAAGCCCCTCCAAAGTCGAGAGGCCTTGGATGCACCCAGTTTCTCAACCTCCAGAGACCGGACCTTCACCAGGTCACCCATGATATTCCTACACACCTCGTCCTCCAGGAGGATTTTACACTGAGTCGATACTATGCACCGTGCGTTCCACGTGAAATACCTGATCACTAAACTAACTAAAAAAGAAGTGCAATGATCCCTTCCACCCAGGTCTCCGAATGCCCCATAGGCCCAACCAGCGTAGGAGAGGTTGGTCAGACCGGGCCAACCGATGGAGGCACCCACCCGTTTGTAAACCTCTGCATTGAAGGGACACTGAAGCAAGAAATGGTCCATGCTTTCCAGCGTGTCATCGCACTCCTCCCGAGGACAACCTCTTTCATCGGAGTTTCTGAACTTCAGATTGCCCCTTACATACAGCCTCCCATGGAAGCAGCGCCAAGCCAGATCCCAAAACTTCTGGGGAATCCTCACAGAGTTTAAAAGTTTTAATCCCACCCCGAGGTCGCTACTTGGGCAGTCCCTGAGCGCCAGGGGCTTCTGGAAGCAGGTCAACAAGACCTTTCTGTCAAGAAATTTTCTCGACATGGTCTTGATCTCCCTCGCCTCCAGACCCCACCGACGAACAACCTTCAGAACCGGGGCGGCATAAGCCGGGAGGTGCCCATGGGGTACACGTAGGTCTTTCGCTTGGCCTCCTGTCTCCCATTCCTGGAAGAAAGGCCGAAACCATCCCCTGCAGGAGGATATCCACAGAGGAGCCCTTTCTCTTTCAAAGAGGTTCGCCAAATTAATTTTAATGAAGGTGTTTACTAGAAACACTACTGGGTTAACCATACCTAACCCACCTAGTTTCCTCGGTAGGTAAGTAACCTCCCTCTTGATTAGGTTAAGCCTGTTTCCCCATAACAGTTGGAAGAACAGGCTATAGACCCGAGTCCAGAGAGGCTCTGGCAACATGCACACGCTGCCAAGGTAGAGCAACATGGGCATCAGGTAAGCCTTGGCCAGGTGAACCCTTTCCCTAAGGGACAAAGACCATCCCTTCCATTGGCCAACCTTCTGGGCAGCTATTGATAGCCTACCTTCCCAGTTTTTCTTGGGGTAATCACCCGGGCCAAATTCAATGCCTAAGATTTTAGCAGACCCTTTGGGCTCTGGGAGGGTGTCCGGGAGATCAAAACTAGGATCCCCTCCCCCCAGCCAGAGACTTTCACACTTGTCCCGGTTGATCCTGGACCCAGATGCCCGTGAGTAGCGCTCAACTTCTGACATCACCCACTCTGCCTCCCCTCTCGAGGAGACAAAGATAGTGACGTCATCCGCGTACGCAACCACCCTCTGAGTGGCTTCCGGCTCCTCCAAGTCCATCCCCACCCCCGCCAATGGCCCACGATCGAGCCGCCTAAGAAAGGGGTCGATCGCGAAAACATACAGCAAGGGGCTTAAGGGACAACCCTGGCGGACACCAGACCCAACCTCAAAGGGGGTTCCAGTCCAACCGTTCACCAGTGCAAAAGACTCAGCCCCAGCGTATAGGGTCTGGAGCCAATTAACGAACTCACCCGGTAGGCCATACCTCAGAAGGACTGACCATAGGTACTTGTGATTCACCCGGTCAAAAGCTTTGGCCTGATCCAAGGACAGCATGTACCCCTCCCATCGGCCAGAATGTCCCTGCTCCACTGCCTCTCTGACACTGAGGACAGCACTAAAGGTTCTGCGGCCTGGAACAGAGCAATGCTGGGCCGACGAAAGGAGCCGGGGTGCAAACTTCACCAGCCGATTAAACAGTACTTTTGCGAGAACCTTTCTGTCCGTATTGAGGAGCGCTATGGGACGCCAGTTCTCAATACGGGTCGAATCCTTACCCTTTGACAGAATGATCAAGGCCGACTTGCCCATTGACTTTGGCAGAGCGCCCGAGGAGAGGCACTCATTAAAAACCGCAGTCAAGAGGGGAACTAAGGTTCCCTTAAAAGCCTTATAAAACTCAGATGTTAAGCCATCTGGGCCTGGCGACTTTTTGATGGCCAACCCATCAATCGCCAGCATCACTTCCTCTTCCTTGATCGACTCTGTCAAAACACCAAGCGAGGGGTCTGCTCCTGGCTCAGGGATGGTTTCAGCCAGGAAAGCCGACATTTCGTCTCGGTTTAGATCCTGCTCACCCAAAAGCTGCGAATAAAAGGATCTGATGACCTCCAGGATCCCTGATTTGGATCTCATCAGGGAGCCTGTACTATCTACCAGTCCTGTCACCACCTTACGACTCACTGACATCTTGCAGTTCTTGTAAGGGTCGGGCGAGCGGTACCTCCCGAAATCCCGTTCAAGAACCAAAGACGTGTGCCTATCATATTGGCATCTTTTGAGCAGAGCTTTCACCACGGAGATTTCCTCACGGCTACCTCCGGTTGAGACTAGATGTTCGAGTTTCCTCCTCATGTCTTGATACAGGCGATACCTGCTCATAGACCTGAGGCACGAGATCTGACGGAAAAACTCAGCCACCCGTTCTTTGAACACCTCCCACCACTCAGACTTAGTACCACCTAGATCCAATAAAGGTACCTGGCTCTGAAGAAAATCCTCGAAGGCCTGTCTTATCTCTGCTTCTTCCAGGAGAGTAGAATTCAGCCTCCATATACCTCTTCCCATCTGGAGGGACTCTGCAACATTCAAAGAAAACATAATCATACAGTGATCGGAGAACTCCACCTCAACGACGGACACTGCCGAAGAGATGGCGTCCTCCTTTAAAAAAAACCTGTCTATTCTGGATCTACGACTACCACTATGATAGGTGAATCCCGAGTGGCCTGGGGTATACCGAATGTGGATGTCCTCCAGGCGAGCATCACTAGCTATTCTATTCAACTCGACACTATCATAGGCCAGTACCTTTCTGGAACCTCCTCTGTCTTGGGGCCTAACGACAGTGTTAAAGTCCCCTCCAAAAATGACTTGTCGGCCTGTAAAAAGGAAGGGCTTAATCCTCATGAAGAGACTTTTCCGGTCCCACTTTGTCTGGGGACCGTAGATGTTAATGAGTCTTAGTTCTTGTCCCCTCATGAGAACATCTAAGATCAAGCACCGCCCCATTTCTAACTCGATCATCCGCCGGCATGTGACCGGTGCGGTAAAAAGTACCGCCACCCCGCTATATGGCTCAGCCGCAAGAGACCAGTAGGAGGGCCCACGTCGCCACTCCCTCCTAGCTTTCACGACCTCTGCCAAAAGTGACAGTCTGGTCTCCTGCAAAAACAAAATGTCAGCTTCAACCCGGCCGAGAAAATCAAAGGCTGCAAATCTAGCCATATTCGACTTAATGCTGGCAACGTTAATCGATGCCAGCGTCAACGGAGTGGGTGCCGCCATCATAAATGATTGAGTTAGACGGTTTTCTTCTTCCCACCCCTTGCTTTCTCCTCTGAGGAGGACCCCTCACCCTCTTTACCTCTTTTTTTTGTTTTTGAGGAGTCCATAACCTCCACCACCCCCCTCCCATTCTCATCTCCTGGGTCCGGGCCGACCCCCTCCCCCGGGGACAGTGGCCCCCGCAGAAGAGGAGGCTCAACGACTCCTAGACTCCCTACCGTGCTCTCCCCCCCGGCCTGGGGGTCTGGAATATCCATGAGAACACGGTATCGGTTGGGGGAGCACACCAGGGGGGTGCAGGTTTTGCCTTCCTTGGCCGGGGCAGGGCCAGATGTTTTTAGCCCTGTTTTGATGTTACCCGGTGTCCCCTGTTTTGTTTTAGGCTGTGACCTCCCTTCCTCTTCCACACTTTCATAGTGGGAGGACTGGGAGTCCTCAGCCCTCTGCTCTCTCTCTATCCTCCTTATCTCCTCATCCAGTACGGCCCCCCCAAGAGCATCAGTATCCTGGGGGGCATCCAGGTCCGAGCCAGAGGAGTCCCCAGTTTCCTGGGTCCTCCTCAGCTCTCGTTCCCTTCTGCGTTTTTCCGCCCTTCTCTGACGAGAAGGGGGTCCCCTCCTGGCGTTCGTCCTTTGCTCTTGGGCTCTATCGTCTCTGTCCGCCCCCTCGCGAACGGAGACCTCCCTCCTTACATTCTCCGTAGGGTTGGAACAGACATTGACGACTGAGCGCGGACACCGACTGAAAGGGTGACCTAGGTCACCACACAGGTTACACCTAATCTGCTCACACGATGCGGCCAGATGGCCTACCCCCCCACAATGAGCGCACTTCTGCACAGTGCAGCTTGCGCTCAAGTGTGAGGGGTCGCCACACCGGTGACACAGCTTCGGCTGCCCCTGGTAGAAGACAAGGATTCGATCTCTTCCCAAGAAAGCAGATGATGGTATGTGGGACACCGTCTGCCCCAGACGCTTAAGTTTGACCATAAACGTCCAGGCTCCCGACCAGATGCCAAACTCATCGCAGTTCTTCCGTGGCATCTCTGCTACCTCACCGTATCTTCCCAACCAGGTCATGATGTCCACACAGGAAAGCGACTCGTTACGGGTAAGAACGGTCACTTTCCTGAGACCATTCTGGCGAGAGATTGCTTGCGCAGCAAACCCTCGCCAGCCGGGCTCGCTTTTCACCAGCTCATAGTTCCCCCAGAAGACCTCAAGGCCCCCCGGCTGAACAAAGCTGATGTCAAACTCAGCCGTACCATGAGGATGTATCAAGGCGTAGATGTCACTCGCCTTGAAGCCCATCTCCAGCAGCAGCTCCACCACCCTCTTACGAGGAGGGCACGCATCATTGCCACGCCACTGGAGACGGACCACATTCCTCCTGGCCACGGCCGGCCCGGTTGTTGGGAGCGACCACTGATCTCCCCGTCTCTCTCGGAAGGCATCCAGACCATACCTATTTATCCAAAAGGATAGGTCCTTCTGCACTCCCCCTACTGTTATCGTCTGCTTCCCCTCCCTTAAGGCTTCTAGGAGGCGCTGTTGCAAACTGCCGTCCCCGGTCCCAGAAGATGAGGATGGGTGGGCCGACGGTCCCCCCACCACAACGCCCGCATACGACCTGCCGGGCGCTCTGGCAGAAGGAGCAACCGGCCCGCCACTGGTTGACACTCTCCCCACAATATTACAACCCACATTAACATCCATAACATTAATATCCACAACATTACCACCACCAACAATATTACCAACAGTACTAACATTACCATCAATATTTACATTTCCACTTACATTCCTCTCCACAACTTTCATACCGGCCAGGCTGGTTACGGAGTTCTTCCTTTTGTCCATAGGCTTTTTATATGTTGTTTTTGGGGTCTCCACATCATCAGGTGCCGCTACTTCTGGGGCGCCGCCGGATATCTCAGGCGGCAATCCCTCAGCACCCTCCGCTTCACCGACCTCCATTTCTGCTGCGCCACCAATGCAATGTTCGGGAGGAGGGGTGCCGTCACCCCCCGTGCCCGCTAAACCCCTCCCACCGCCTTGCGGCGATGCAGATGGAGGGGCCGCAGGCACAGCTAGAGCCGCTCCCGGCACCAAACCACCCCCCCCTCCCGTCGGGGGATGGCCAGCAGTGCCGAAGCCTCTCCTACCGCCACCATTCGCTGCCGCAACACTTTCTGGTGCGTCCGCCGGCCGAGTCACATGACCAGCAGACTTCCGGTTTTCCGGCGCCACATCCGGTTTCCGGTTCCCCCCGTCCCCCGGCCTCCGGCTTGCGCCAGAGACCGGCTTCTGAGGTTCCCCATCCGCCGGACACGGGGACACGCCCCCTAGCGCCACAGTATGATATTTTGTTATAGTTATGTGTCGGTATGATTATATGGTGTATAGGTGTATGCATGGGTTTGTGTGAATGTTTAGGTAAGATGGGCAGTAGATAGGTGGGGTGGGGGGCCTGGGGATGTGCCCAGCCCGATTCTGGACTACGTGGACGTGAGGAGGACATGAGACGTGGGATCGGGCTGGGTGGGTGATGTGTTGGGTGGTGGGGGCCAGCATCTGAACTATGCGGACATGGAAGGACATGAGGCGTGATGCTGGTTGGGGGAGGTGATGGGTGGTGATGGATAAGTTAGTGTGTACAGGGTTAGGTATGAATGTGGATAAGTTAATAAAATAAAATTAAAAAAAAGTAAAAAATATATTTAAAAAAAAAAAAACATTTGGAAAAAAATATGAAAAAAAAAATAAAAATATATATATATATTTTTGTGTTTTGTGTTTTGTTCTTTTCTTTTCATTTACATGGTGCACTGGAGTAAGTGCACAATGAGATGGTAACTTTTATTTTCAGAGTTTATTATTATTATTATTATTATTATTATTATTTTGTTTATATTATTATTGTGATTATTATTTCTTTTTGTTTTATATATGTCTTGATTTTTTTTAGGGGGCCATTGGTTGGCACATGGTTTTTAAGAGTATGTTGTATATAGTGTTATAGTTATGTTTTCTTGGGGTTGGGGGGGTTTAGGTGTGTGTACGAATGAGTATGGGATTATAGTTATGTATGCATGGGGATTTATGTAAGAAGGGCCAGGCTGGGTAAATTGTACAGAAATGTACATAAGTTTTGTTTTGTTGTGTTTGTTTTGTAAATACCGTTTATTTTGTAATGTTTTATATTTTTCTATTAAAAGAGTACCAGAGAAAAACGACTAAATATGTATTTTCCAGATTCTGCCGGTTTTAGAAATGTCCCACATGTGGCTCTACTGTGCTCGTGGAATAGAATACAAGCCCTAGAAGCAAAGAAGCACCTAGTACATTTTGGGTCCACTTTTTTATTAGAATATATTTTAGGCAGCATGCCAGGTTTGAAGAGGTGTTGAGGTGCCAAATCAGTAGGAATCCCCCAATAGTGACCCCATTTTGGAAACTACACCCCTCAAGGAATTCATATATCCTAAACCTGTAGGTATACCCTGATGCACTCTCGCACAGCTTATACATCTTCACGCCATACCTTGCCCTCTTACCCGGCAGGTACTCGCGGAATTGAACCCTCCCTTTAAAATGTACCAGGGACTCATCAATAGAAATACACTTCTCGGGGGTGTATGCTTGGGAAAACCGGGCACTGAAACGGTCTAATAGGGGTCTCCGTTTATACAAACGGTCAAAACTGGGGTCATCTCGGGGTGGGCACGGCTCATTATCAGTATAATGTAAGAAGTGAAGTATTGCCTAATTTATTTATATTTTTAGGTTCCAGTTCAGTTCTGAAGTTGCTTTGAGGGGCCCATATATTAGAAACCCCTATCAAACACCCCATTTTAGAAACTAGACCCCTCAAAGTATTCACAACAGCATTTAGAATGTTTATGAACCCTTTAGGTGTTTCACAGAAATTTAGAGCAAAGTAGAGGTGAAATGTAAATTCTTTTTTTTCAGAAAATCCTCTTTATACCATTTTTTTTATAACACAAAAGGATTTATCAGAGAAACGCAACTTAATACATATTGCCCAGATTCTGCAGTTTAGAGAAATATCCCACATGTGGCCCTAGTGCGGTAATGGACTGAAGCACCGGCCTCCGAAGTAAAGGAGGACCTAGTGGATTTTGAGGCCTCTTTTTTATTAGGCACCATGTCCGGTTTGAAGAAGTCTTGTGGTGCCAAAACATTGGAAACCCCCCAAAAGTGACCCCAATTTGGAAACTAGACCCCTTGTGGAATCCATTGTAGTTTTCTTGGGGTGCATGCGGCTTTTTGATCAGTTTTTATTCTATTTTTAGGTGGCGTGGTGACTAAAAAACAGCAATTCTACTATTGTTTTTTTATTCTATTTTTTTTACAGCGTTCACCGTGCGCTATAAATGACATATTTACTTTATTCTGCAGGGTGATACGATTACGGCGATACCATATGTTTATAGTTTAGTCTTATGGCGTTTGCACAATAAAATACGTTTTGTAAAAAAATCATTCACTTTTTGTGTTACCTTTTTCTAAGCGCCAGAACTTTTTTATTTTTCAATCAATAAATTATATTTTGCGTAACGAACTGTAGTTTCGATCAGTACCATTTTTCGGTACATGTGACTTTTTGATCTCTTTTTATTCCATTTTTTGGGAGGTGAAGTGACCAAACAATTGTGATTGTGGTACGGTTTATTATTATTTTCTTTTACGGCGTTCACCGTGCGGGATAAATAACGAAATAATTTTGTAGTTCAGGCCGTTACGGACGCGGCAATACCAATTATGTATAGTTTATTTGTTTGTTTATATATTTTTATTAATAATAAATGAATGATAAGGTAAAAAGGGGGATTTTTACTTTTAATACTTTTAAAACTTTTATTTTCTTATTTTGACACATCTTTTTTTTAACTTTTTTATTACTTTATTAATTTGTCCCACTAGGGGACTTGAGGGCAGGAGGCCCTGATCGCAATTCTAATACACTGCACTACATGCGTAGTGCAGTGTATTGGAACTCTCAGCTACTCACTGACAGCAAGCATAGTGGGTCCTGACGTTGTCAGGACCCACTAGGCTTCCGTATATGGCATAGCCGGACGCCATTGTTTGCCATAGTCACCATCGCCGGCCGCTATCGTGTAGCAGGCCGGCGATGGCAGCTTTACCCCTAAAAAGCCGCGATCTCTATAGAACGCGGCTTTTAAGGGGTTAATCAGCGGGGACACAGCGATTGGTCCCCGCTGTAGGAGCTGTGACAGCTGCTTTACGAGACGTATTATTAGGTCATGGAGCGCGAACGATACAGCTGCCATGACCTAATAGTACGTCCAGGAGCGGGAAGGGGTTAAGGTCCAAACTAGGCTGCGTCCTTAAGGAGTTAAAACACCTGACCAACTTTGTTCCTAATGATGCCTTGTGGGCTATTTTTGGATATTTGGACAAAGGAAGTTATAACTATACACGGAGAGCAGATAAATTATTGCACATGATAGCAACAGCAGGTGTAAAATCTATTTTACATACATGGTTACAAAAACAAGCACCGCCATTCAATTGTTTTTGGATAAATTTACTTAATGGATTGGACGGAGACTTCGATGCGAAAGACAGCGCTGATAGACTCCATTTTTGACACATGGGGCAGTTTTATCTCAGTTCTTCCGCACCGGATCAGAGAAGCTATACGAAATAATATCCAGAACACTGTATGATACCAGGAAAGGGTATTGATGGGATCTCCGCCGAGCACTTTGGGGCATTTTTACCTATACATGCCGCAAGGGAATAGGGTACATAGTCTTTGCTGAGTGACAATGTCTTGGGGAACGTGGGGAGCATGGCTGGCTCTGAGTTCCTCCTAGGAACTCCTAATTGTACTTATTTAAAGTACTGTTTGATACTTGACTTAATGTTATTTTACTGTTTTCTTTACTATATGATTTATCGTACTGATCGTGACAATGTTAAATTCCTATTTAATGACTTAGTAGACGCCTCTATATACTTGAACTTTGTACACAAGATCAGCAACATATTCTGCTATAACATCGCTCCTAGATACTGAAACAGTGGTCTTATCGCTTTGTTGTTTTTGTTCAACTGTAAAAGAGTTGTTTATTGTGAAAATTTGCAATAAAAACATGTTGGGAAAAAAAATACACTTTATTACCTCCCCATAAGAATACCTCCCTCCCATGGAAAGCACAGAAAGTAAACAAAAATATGAATAAATGAAATTGACTCCATAAAATGAATTTCCCCCACCCCTTTTGGTGTTGCCTAAATGTTATATAAAACGAATAATTAGAAACGGTCTCAAAACAGGGAAAGTTGCACAGGCCTGAATATGAAGGGCACATAGGGAAGTAAAACCAGGTATCCCTCCTATTTCCATGTTTACTGCACACCCGTCATCTCTTTTGGGGGTATTATTTATTCTTCGTGGCAGGGACGGGGTGAAGGAAGTAGCGCTCAGTGAGCCTTTTGACATCCTCTGATTCTAAGGATTCTCCAGGTGCGGGGTGTCAAACAGGAGGTGTTCAATAATTTTTTTCTGGTTCTCCAGGAAACTGAGCGTTCCTTGGGTCTTGTACAGCATATAGCTGTTATAAGTAGCCATCTGCATGAGGTAGATAGCTAACTTTTTATAACAAGTCCTAGTTTTACGTTTTACTAGGTAAGGTTGTAGGACCTGGTCAGATAAATCTACTCCCCCCATGTGCCCGTTTGGGCCATGACGGCTGCTAAAACAGGGGTGCTGTGTATAGCGCTGGTAGCCCAATAGGACTGGATGAAAGGCTTATTTACTAACCCCATATTTAGGGTAATTCCCAAATTTTTTTTTTATATCAGCGACCGTTGTGGCGATCCATCCTCTGGCATAGTAAGACCTTGGATTTTGGGTCACAAATTCCCTGCCATATATATTTGTCTGCTGGACAATTAATTCCAGGACCTGATCACCTATAAACAAATTATAAAATTATAGGGAGTAAAATTTGTGACATCTGTGTTGATGCCTGGGGCAACTATAAATATAACATTTTGGGTGAGAAAGAAACTGCAGGATCCCACATTGCGGGAGGGACTGCATTACTAGGCACTGCCTCTGACGGTTCAACTGTGACAGCTGCGTCCACCACCATAGGGCTGGGGGTTCGAGTGGCAGAAGCAGAACTTGTGTCACTTTCTGAACTAAGTTCTGCTTCTGACGCAGTGTCCGTGTAGCTGCCTAAACTGCTGGTGCACAGCGAGGTGTACGCCTGCACTGCAGTGAACATTCTGCGATTTTGATTTTTTTCGCTACACTAATTAAATATTTTTTTTTTTTATTTTTTTTTAAAAATATAACACTAATGAAAAAGCAAAAAAGATCCCGGGTGATTACAGGTAATCTGGGGGTGATTACGGGTAATCTTCGAACACAGGCGAATAAGTGGTGTATTTCACAGTATAAAACAGCACAAGATTCGAAAAAGTATCTCTCCTCTCACAAAACAACTACAGTGAGAGGAGGGAGGGAAACCGCACAAATCGTGTGCTGTATTTAGTAAATATGTGACTATGGTTTTCGTTGAATACTGGTGATCGCCGATTTGGGGACCGCATACAACCGTCCCCAGTCAGTGCTCCAAGCCCTCAGTTACCTCCGGTAGCTGAGAGCAGGGAGCTATCCCTCTGCCCGGCGGCGCTATTTTATTCCAATGCAATGCCGTAAAAAGGCAATTGCATCGGAATGAAGGCCGTTAGTGGCCGCTGTAAAAACACTAATGGGCGGTCACTAACGGGTTAAATAATTTTATAGATTTATAGTCAGGGTCGTTACGGACGCGGCGATACCAAATATGCGTAACTTTTTTTTACTTTATTTTGGTTTTTAATAGTAAAGCAGTTTGTAAGGGGAAAAAGTGGGCTTTTCATTTTTTTAAAAATTAACTTTATTAAACTTTTTTACTAGTCCCACTAGGGGACTTTAATATGCGATTCTCCGATTGCTATTATAATACACTGCAATACTTTAAAACGGACAGGCATCTGCCTCTGGCATGACCTAGCAGGCATTCACTACAGGCAGACCTGGGGGCCTTTATTAGGCCCCCGGCTGCCATAGAAGACACAGACACTCTGCGATCTTATCGCCGGGTGTCGGTGGGAGAGAGAGGGAGCTCCCTCCCTCTCTCCAAAACCACTCAGATGCGGTGCACGCTATTGTGCACCGCATCTCAAGGGTTAAACGGGTGAGATCGATACTAATATCGATCTCACCCGGTCGAGCAGGGACGCCCCCTGCCCTCAGCTACCTCTGGCAGCTGAGAGAAGGGAGATTTGACAGCTCCCTGATCTGTTTATTTATCCTGATGCAATGTCGTAAAAAGGCTTATGCATCAGAATTATGCCCATTAGTGACCGACGTGAAAAGGCGTATTAGCGGTCACTAACGGGTTAACCCACACGGTGAACGCCGTAAAAAATGTAATAAAAAACTATGGAAGAGTTATGGCTCTTCAAATATGTAAACACAAAAACAAATAATTTTGAAAAAAAAGCGTTTTTACTGTGCATACAAAAACTATACAAATTTGGTATTGTTGCAATCGTAACAACCCGCTGAATAAAGTTATTGTGTTATTTATACCACACGGTAAACGGCGTAGATTTAGGACGCGCAAAAGAGTGGCGAAATTTCAGGTTTTTTTCTATTCCCCCCCCCCCCCAAAAAAAAGTTTATAGAAGTTAATCAATAAATAATATGTACCTCAAAATGGTGCTATTAAAAAATACAACTTGTCCCGCAAAAAACAAGATCTTATACAGCTATGTCGACGCAAAAATAAAGTTATAGCTCTTGGAATGCGACGATGGAAAAACTTAAAAAATGGCTTGGTCATTAAGGTTTAAAATAGGCTGGTCATTAAGGGGTTAAGAGAAGATTAAAAACATATCTAATACATATCTCAAACAATATAATGCAATCATTTTATATTAATACCATATAAATCTAACAGGTATTAGATTTATTACTCTGACAGTTCCCCTCTTTTTTGACAAAATACTGCATCCAACTATTCTATCTCTATGGGAACTGATATCCTCTGAAGGTGAAAACTCAGATCCTCCTATCCCTACCTAACCTAGTATAGTGGCCATTAGATTGCGGAATCTACCTATCATGAGTTACAGCTGAAACTGCGGTAGATCACGGATTACATGGATAGCCACGTAAACAGTAGGATCATCAAACTTGCCTTGAGATCCTTTCCCACAGATCATCTATAAATCATTTACCTAAGAGTAGGGTGTTGCTGGCCACACAAATCCATCCCTAATTATCTGATTCTTTCCTAACACCACCACGATGGACACATATGTGGGAACTGTTACTGGAAGAAAGGATTTAGAAGTTATTTTGTGTCCCAATGTTTCTCCTTTTTTTACACGTAGAACTTTAATCTGCATTGGGTTTTTATAACTATTACAACACTTCGTCATCAGCATAAAAAAAATTAGTTTGACAATCAAATAAATAAGTATTCCTAGAATAAATACCTACAAAGCTACATAGAAAAAAATGTTTGTAGGAGGAATCCTCCAGCTCACCTTTGGCAGATTTTTACACTGCTGGCTGCGCCCTGGTCTCCGCGTCGGCACACAATGTAGGAACAAGTAACGATATAGAAAATAGATCCAGCGCCAAGACAAAAAAAGATATTTAGAAAGGGAACTCCGTTCCAAGTTTTTTCGAAATTTTAACATGCAAAGAAAGTGCCCCAGGTACAAGGGTGGATTTGAGATGTAAGCGTTGCCTATGTATTTCGGACAACCACAGCATCCTTATTCATGGCTCATCTAGGTACCTGGATAGTCCTGACAGTGGCCGCAGCTCTGGCACAGATGGAGATGGGTGCAGCAAGTTTCGCCAAATGTGGCGGATGTCACAGGTGCCGCAGGTTGCGCCAGACGTGGCGAATTCCTCTGGACGTGGCAGAAGACACAGTATGTGGCGGATGACACAGATGCCGCAGGTTGCGCCACATGTGGCGAATTCCTCTGCACGTGGCAGACGACAGGACGTGACACGACTCCGACACTAATAGGCACAGGAACAAGAACAGCACGGGATACAGGAACGGGTAACAACTGGAACGGGAAACACTAAGGGACCATTGGCAAGACAGACTAGGAAAACTAACAACGCTCAGGCAAGGATCAGAAGGCCTGGGGCCTTCTTATAGACCAGGAAATCATGGCAGTTGATGATGATGACGATTTCCTCTGCGTGCGCTGGCCCTTTAAGGCCGGGCACGAGCATGTGTGCGCACCCTACGGGACACAGCAGACCGGAGCGGAAGTGAGCTCTGGCGTCTCCTAGGAAGGAGATAGGGACCAGCGCTCACAGATCCATGGCTGCGGGCGTCGGGAGGTGAGTAAACCCGACGGCCTGTGGCCATGAATGCTACAGCATCAACGTGTTGGTCCATGTGTCAAATGATGTGTCATCATAGGGTATAGGACCAGGGGTAAGCACAGTTTACCTTCTGTCTTCCATAGCCCCTCTAAGCCCTCTTTTGCCCCTTTTTCCTTCCATTTTCCTTTTTCTTCCATTGCAGCCTGTTTTTGGAGTAATCTAAGCATTGACATATTAACTGCCCCCTGGCCTGCTTCAGCAGGTTCATAGCATTATTGTGGGGAGAGGCGTCAGTGCAGCTGCCTTGGCCGCCTCATCTGCCTTTCGGTTACCTACGACCTCAGGTGACTGTTCCCTTGTATGTGCCTGGATTTTTATATTGGCTGCCTTTTTAGGTAGCTGTAAGGTACTTTATAGGGCTGCTACAGCTTCACTGTTTTTCACAGGTTTACCTGATAAGCCAACAAAATCCCTGCTCCTCCAAATTTGGCCATAATCATGTGCGACACCAAAAGCCTCGAGACCGTATAAAAGCTTACAGTATGACCCTCGGCGCGTGTTTACGCGCTGCAGTGAGTGCCTTCAGCTCCGCATCCTGGGCCGAAATCCCTTTTAACACCATACTGAAGAGGACCATTCTACTGACTCAGATATGTTTCATATCATACATTAACAGAAGCACATATCTATATACACCATTACCTTTCACAGCACAATAGACACAGAGACAAACTATTCCCCTCATATTTGAATCATGCACTTGGCATACATAAAGAACACACATATAACACGTACAGCATCCCAGACAAATTCACGGAGATTCTCTGCTGCCCAAAAGATTCGAAAGAGACTTACCCCACAGAGAGAGGGAGAGATTGATTAGCAAGGCAATGGCTTACCCACCGGTTTTTCTCTCCCTTTCTCCAAAGGGAAATTCCACGCTAGTTTCTGATCAGGCGGGTTTTGATGAGATCTCGCATTCAGCCTCCAACTGTGGGATTAAACTCCATCACTCTTGTGTTCCTTTTCTCCATAACAGAATTGGTCCAGGATTCATTCATATGTACAAAAATGACCGATCAGGAGAGATTGCACATACAATGGTTTGATGAACAGAAATCTAATATGGCTGTGAATGGAGCCTTTATTTATAGGTTCATGCCTTCACTTAACACACATTAACCAATCAGATGATGCCAAGTACATATAGGTATACACCAAAAAATACTTCCATATTAGGTAATGACTTTCTTCCTAGTATTCATTAGTTTGGAATGCCAGATGATGTCATCTTTACCCTATCTTAGATGATAGGGAATACATTCATTTAAGAGAAGATTAAAAACATATCTATTACATATCTCAAACAATATAATGCAGTCATTTTGATCATATTAATACAATATAAATCTAACAGGAATTAGATTTATTACTCTGACAAAGCCAATCGGCAGCCTGCACATACAGCCTTATCAGCCTGTATGCAAGCGGTAGAGAAATCAGAGGCTCTCTTAACTCCTCCTACATCTACTAACGTTTTGTGCATAAGGGAAACTATACTGTGATTGACGGGAGTGGGAGTGTTAAAACAAAAAAAAAAAAAGTATTTACATGCCACAAATTGTGAACATTTTTCACATAACTAAACTGTAACTAGCTAGCTACAATACAACAACATAGAATTTTTTTCATTCTGCAATTTACAACCTTTGTCATATTGAAAAATTGTGCAATGTACAACCTTTGTCATATTGAAAAATTGTTCCTATCAATACCTTTTGTTCCTATCAGTCCATCTGGATAACTTCTCCTCTATAAAAGCTGTTCCAGTGATCAGCTTGGTCTGACTGCTGAAACCCCCATTGATTAGCTGTTAATGATGAGAAATGTAGTATTACATCACCCATTCGAAAGAATAGATTGCAAAGTAAGGCATTGTTGCGCCAAGTTTGCCAGAAAGGAAGCTGCACAATGCAAGAGAAATATACTCCTCATCATTAAAATTGCAACACCAAGAAGGAATAGTTTTGAAATTGTGGAAATCGCAGGATCGATAGACATGTTAAAGATATGCAATGATAAAAAAATGGAAACAAAATATTCCAAACATCTTGATTCATTCAGTATCGAGTATGAGCGCCACACACAGAAAATACACGCACGTACACGCTTTGGCATGCTATCAATTAGGTTATTAATGGTTGTCTGATTAATGTTATGCCACGCTGAATGCACTTGAGCACGCAAATCATCAAGATTGGCTGCTGGCAGCTCCCTTTGCAATTGCCGACCAATTACTTCCCAGATGTGCTAGATGGTAGACAAGTCCAGAGACGCTGCAGGACATGTTAGCATGTTTAGACCTTGCAGATTGCTCACAGTAGCACGAGCAACATTCGGCCTGGCGTTGTCCTGTTGAAAAATGGCTTCTGGGACACTTTGGAGAAATGGCCGTAGCACTGGTTCCACAACCAAATAAAAAGACTAGAGGGATCTAGCTATCGAACATTATGCCACCGCACACCATAAACCTGGGAGTAGGACCGGCGTAACATTCCCTTGTAAAGACCTATTCATGGTCTCCAGGCCAATCTCCGGCTGTTATTTCATACGAGACAAAAGCGAGACTCATCACTGAAGAGGATAGACCTCCATTCCAGCCTCCATTGCTGTCTTGCTGTGCACCACGATAGCCTTTGAGAGCGGTGACGTGTTGTCAATGGAACACTTGTAGCTGGACATCTGGCTCGTAGCCCAATGTCGTGCAAACGCCTTGTGATGGTTTGTGTTGACACTGGCTGCTGTCCTAGATATGGGGTGTGACGTCCAATTTCACTTGCAGTGAAGAATGAATCACTACGCGCTATTCTTCCAATCGCTCCATGCAGAGGTTCGCCTCCACCCACCTCTTGCTGTCAATCCTGTTTGTTGTTGTTCTCCCAACCTCCAGGACACACAACGTTGAACAGTGTTGACATCTCGGCCTAGGCGCGTAGCGATCTACTGGAGTAATAAACCAGGGTCTTTCACTTCAAGGATTCTGTTCCTCTCACTTTGTGACTAGTGGCGATAACTGCCATGTCGATGAGCAGGCGGCATTGCACAATCATCCCACATCCCTTGATCCGACTTTTTAAGGTTTCATGTGGCTAAAAAACTTTGCTTTCAATCTGGCTTTTATGCCTCCCACATGCCACAGATTGGCGCTATGGGATTGAAAATTCGATTTGCAGATCTTAGCGATACTTCCTCGATATGACTAACCTTACGGCTTGCCCTTCTTGGTGTTGCAATTTCAATGTTGAGGAGTGTATAATAACACATTAAAAACAGTAGGGTAAAACATGTAGAGTAATACAGTAATAGAGTAATACATGGTTGCACTCTCTGTTAGAACGGGAGCTGCAATTTACACTGGTTTTCTGATCTGCCTAATATGCGCGGTTGTAGGTGTCCCATGCGGGGGAACCACCTCAATGACATATGTCATATGCCCTGTTGGGACAACCCCTTATATGACTTTATTAACCCTAATTTATCCACATAATTATTATGCCAGCGTGCCTCACATTACCACACTTTACTACACTTTTACTAAACTTTTTCAATACAAAGGCATATAGTGAGAGCAAAACAAGAAAAAAATACCTTGTACAAATCCATAGATAACCAAGAATCGTACTGAGAATACACAAACAAATGAAAAATATAGATACTGAGGTTAAAAAAGAAGACATCAAAATAATAAAGCCCCGTGCCCTATATTGTATCTTGTATTCAGTGCGTGGTTCAACTAGGGATGACTGTGGGAGACTTAACTTAGATTGTTGCCGGTACTGATGCTAAAATGTTAGTGGTGTAACTTCCCATCGTTTGTATGTTCCTCAGAATCATGGTTTCTAAATTGAGATGAACTAGTTCCTTCATTCCAGTGGAATCTGCTTCATACCCATGTATATGTAAGCACTTGGTTGGGAAGTTGTTACTTGGAAGGAAATCTCAGGGCATCTGGCCAAAATCATTACTGTGCGCTGTATGTCTGCACATTTTGTAAACCATGGTTATGTATAAATGGAAAACAAACTTGTTATATGTAATGGAAAGACTTCATTTGCCTATGAAATCTAAAAAAAAAAAGGTCTGGGAAGGGTGAAGCCTTCACTTGTAAACCATTCTGAAAAAAGTAGTCCATATATTTTAAAAATTATTTTTGCGATAGAAAAGCATAGTAGGCATTTTTGTTTTAAGATGATATATCATACTGTTTATGAGAATAGTGTTATGTGTTTGCAAATAGAAACACACATCTATTTCAAGCTTTTGTGCATGACTATTCTAAGTCCCATAACCAAGTCTATAATTGTAGCCATAGCAGCTATTGCCATTGATGTTCAGCGGGCACTAACACACAAAGATTCATGTGCTATAAAGGGGGAAAAAAAAGTATGGCAGAATGAATATGTACTAAAGGGGTTTTCCAGCCACTAAAAATTAATGGCCTATCCCCACGATACTCCATCAGTAGCTGATGGGTCATGGTCCGACTTTCTGGAACCCCCGCCGATCAGCTATTTTGAAGGGGCTGCAGCGCTCGTACGAACGCTGCTCCCCCTTCATTTCTCCTTGCTCACTGTGAATATTTGACATGCTTTTAGCGGCGATTCACAGGTATTGCAACGTTTTCTCCCATTGAAATGAATGGGAGAAAAGGCTGCAATACCTGTGAATCGCCGCTAAATGCGTGTCAAAGATTCACAGTGAGCAAGGAGAAATGAAGGGGAAGCACCGCTCGTACACGGTGCTCAATGGCCGCAACGGAAAAAGGCAGTAAAAACCGTGGTGAGAAACTGCAGGCAGATCAAAATCTGACTCAAAATTCCTAAAGGAATTTTGAGGCAAATTTTTTCTGCCTGCAAAATACTCCGTGTGAACTAGGCCTTAAACTCCGCCAAACTTTTTAAATGTTTACTCATTTAATGGGGTGGGGCTGCTTGGACCTTTATCACAATTGAATAAAAATTGTCAGATAAACACTTAGTGTGGCCTTTTTCTACTGATTTGCATGGCATCAATTGGATAGCAACGTGTTATTTATGAATTCTTAGTTTTTCGTATGTGAATTATCAAGACTATTTTGAGGCACAATGATTTTAAAGGCTATGTCAACCTTTTAAAAAAAAATTTCAATGTAATGTATGAGTGTTGTTATTTTTAAAATGTTTCTAATATACATTTATTAAAAATGTTGTTCACTTTTATCTCTGCATCTTCTATGTATCTACCATACATAGAAGCTGCATAATGCCGCTGTATGCCGAATTAGTCAGTCAACTGGACCAATGGCTTGACTGACAGCGGCTTTTGTGTTCCTCTGACACAATCTAACCCTAAGGGTATGTGCACACGGTAGCAGGCATTTACGTGTGAAAAGACAGGCTGTTTTCAAGAGAAAACAGCTGCCTCGTTTCACACGTAAATGCTGCTCCTCGTATTATGCGAGGCGTCTGTGACGCTCGTAAATCTTGAGCTGCTCTTCATTGAGTTCAATGAAGAACGGCTCAAATTACGTTGCAAAGAAGTGCCCTGCACTTCTTTGCCGAGGCAGTCAATTTACGCGTCGTCGTTTGACAGCTGTCAAACGACGACGCGTAAATTACAGGTCGTCTGCACAGTACGTCGGCAAACCCATTCAAATGAATGGGCAGATGTTTGCCGACGTATTGTAGCCCTATTTTCAGGCATAAATCGAGGCATAATACACCTAGTTTACGCCTGAAAATAGGTCGTGTGAACCCAGCCTACTACCGATCAAATCTGAGATGACCAACTTAGATTTGATTGGTATTAGTTTTATATGGTGTGTCAGAGGAACACTGGAGCCTGTCTGAGCCGAGCTGTGGTCCAACTGACTGATGGATTTGACTTACAGCGGCGTTATGCAGCTTCTATGTATAAAGAATACTTAGAAAATGCACTACTGAAACTTAATAAAATTTTTAATAAATGTATAGAAAAATAAATTTTATGGGTCACAAAACATACATTACAGTGAAGAAAGCAACAAAACAAAAGAAGGCTTCAAAGTTTTACACAGTTTTAAGCATAAAGTCCATTATTATAACCTGTCATCCAATAATGTGACCACTTTCTAAGTGACCTGTTCCCATCTTATGTGGCAACATTGAACCAGTTTTTGATCAAATGATTTGACTATGTTGTGTGGACATTTCATGTAAATAGCTTTTACTAGCTTGTACTCATAAGTATTAGTGAAATAAACTAGGAGTATAAAGTAGTCTGTATTCAATGTGTACTCAACGTGGACTAATTTATCAATCATCGGATTTAGCAATGTACATATTTGGTTTACAGAGTATAATATTGAATTTTTAGGGTGTGTTTAATATCATGGGACCCCCATTTGTTAGCTAAAGGAAGAGCTCCATCAAGCAGTGGAGGACTGCAAAGAAAAAATTGCAATGGTGCCATAATATGTTTAGTGTCCGAACATGCAAAACATTGTGGCGGATACCTAACTGGTTCGGGTGCTCCAAGACTCCACAAGACAACCAGGTTATGAGAGGGGTGTGCAGTATAACAAGGAGCTGTCCAAAATGTTGTAAGGAAAATCATGGGCTAGAAAACCATGTAATAATTAGTTAATCCCATACCAGTATAGCATGGAGTTGATTTAAATAAAATGTCTTATTTTATTGTTATACAAACTTGATCAATCTCCCAGTTATAAATTGAGACTTATTTTCTCAACAGTATTGATAATGTGTGAGAAGCCCTTAAAGGGAATGTGTCATCAGAAAACCACAACGTATATTTTGGGGCATCATGTTCCTACTGCTGTGGCCATAGTATAGCGTCATGCAAAAATGTTTCATATCATATTTTTTATTTTGCATATTCATTTTTTGATATTCTCTTTAGGACTTATGAAAAGAGTTGAAGAAGAAATAAAATTTAGTTCATATATGGTTTCTGAAAAGCTTCCAAAAGAGCTGGAGAACAAGAGACTGACCCTGAGCTTCATGCAGAGAGTTGTGAATGAGCAAGTAATTGACCAGTCGGATCTCACAGAGCTTGTAGCCAAGGTATACATAGAATTCATGTCTATGTTATTCTATGATGGTGCAGCTTTATACAAAAGGAAATAATACTAGTATTATGCTTTATATACAATGGGACACATTTATCAAAACATGTGGGCGCCGCTATGTGAGAGAAAGTCCTCATTTGAAAAAAAATACATGATATTCTTAATTTCTGATCAAAAGTGAGTTTCCTTTCATAATAATAAACAGTGTGTATTAGCCAGATACATTCCCAGTTTATTTGAAAGCATGCCATGTTCCGAGACGCTGTTTTTCACAGCACTTCATCTAGTACTTAACAGAGCTAAACGGAGGCGACCAGCACATGATGACTGTTATCACCATACCGTTATGTTCTCCTAATTCTACCAGTATTTGTCAGATTGAAAATCTTTCAAACACATACCAAATACTCGTACAGCATCAGCGCACCGCCATCATCTCAACTAGAGCAGATATCTCCCCTTTTTTTTTCTTTCTAATACCATCCAACTCGCTGTCACTCAATCCTGATCTTTCTCTCACTCTTCCTATGTCTCTATTTAATTCACAGTCTGTAATTATTACGTGGATTTTACAAAGAGTGTTTAGGTGCCACAATTTTCAGTAGGATCTGAACGATTATACTTATGACTGGAGTCTGATAATGATAGAACATTCATTCCTTTGCTGATTCGTGGTTACTTGTGGTGATCACCGCAATTTAGCCTGTTCGATAGCACAAATGTTCACCATGTCAGATTAAAGTATGACAGCAGTGATTATCGTCAATGGAAAATGATCACTACGGGTCTTCTACGCGTAAAGATTTTTGATGTGATTGGAATTCGATCATTTTTAATAAATCCAACCTTAGGCCGGGTTCATACAGAGTTTTTGCAGGCGGAAAATCTGCCTCAAAATTCCGTTTAGAAGTTTGAGGCAGATTTTCCTCTGCCTGCACACTGATTTTCGCGTTTTTTTTCGCTGCGTTTTTCACCCGCGGCCATTGAACGCCGCGGGCATAAAACACTGCGAAATACGCTTTCTCTGCCTCCCATTGATGTCAGTGGGAGGTCAGAAGCGTAATCGCGCAAAGATAGGGAATGTCCCTTCTTTCTCCCGGGAGAAAACCGCCTCCGCCTCCCATTGAAATCAATGGGAGGCATTTTCGGCCGGTTTTTGGCGAGTTTTGCGGCACGGTTTCCACGTCAAAAAGCTCCATGTGAACATACCCTTACACTTTGTTTTTTTTTTGTTTGTTTTTTAATTCAAGGCTCCACTGAGATTTTTAAAGTAACAAAGTAACATAAACAGTATGACAAAGAACAGAGACATAGAAATAGAAATAAACCCCAATCAGAAGGTGAGAGCTAAAGCAGGATGATTGGAGGGACTCCAATACAATTGGAGGGACACTGGCAATACAATGACATCTGACGTAGAAGGTGACTGGTGTCCGACACCGGAGAGAAGATACATTTTATGAGGGTAACGGCCTTTGTAAGGCACAGAGGACGGGCTTTCTCTTGTAGTGGATCGACCTCGATGCCATACTGTAGCACATAACCCGTAAGGAAAGGAATAAAGAGAGTAGAAAGACCAGGGAAGGGTTGAATGGGGAACCATGGAGGAATCTTGACCCCCTTTTGTTGGCAAGATTGTAGGGAAGTAAAGACGGCTGCTTTAACATTATTTTTTTTATCCCCAGCAAAGAGAATTCAGCACAGATTCAACAGATCATTTGTTGACTTTTTAGGGTTCTTTGTTAATATTTTTTTGATCATGATGTTTTAAGCTGGCCATTTGTCATTAGTTTTTTGTCAGCCGATCCTACAGATTTAGATGGGTAAAGGAAAAATTTAGCAAAACATTAATATGTGTAAGTTTATTGGCCTATACAATATATAAGTAACATTTCTTTTAGTGTTTTCTTAACCACTTCCACTTTTTTAGTCATTTTAGTGTTACCTTTATCCAGCCTCCCAAAAATAATTCAAAGGGTGAAACATTTTTACTTTGCTTTTTGTTTTTTTCCTAGGAATGCAAGAATAAAATTATTTATTACGTACTTTTTTTTCATTTTAGATCCAAGAAGTTAATGCTGAAATCAACCATCTGATTGAGAAGAGAATGAGAAGCGATCCAGTCGATGACAAATTGACTCTTTTTCGACAACAGGTGTGTGTCTTACTGTACGCTGAAAAAAATCTTACCGGTCTGCTCCTTGTGCCTCTAATATTATCCAGAGCTCTTTGGAAATGTTAAAAGTTTATGGGAATGCACTTAAAATAGGATTTGTACCCTTTTGAAAGATAATTATCTCAGGTTTGTATATTGAAGACACAATTTATTTTATATTGAATATACACAATTCTGACTGTTCACTCAGGCAGCTATCATCTCACGAAAGAAAGAAACAAAAGCTGAAGAATTACAGGAAGCAAAAGAAGAAATTGCCAATCTGGAGAGGGAAATAGCACAAAAATCTAGCCAGGCCCGAGACAATGACGGCTCCGAAATGTTAAGAGGAGATGAGGTGAGAATTCAGTTGTACAAAGTACTTGTAGAGAAATGCCCCAACTGTAACACTCTTATAACCCCTTAAGGACACAACCTATTTTTGGTCCTCAGGATGCAGAAATAATTTTTTGTTTATTCATTGTCACATTCAAAGAGACATAATTTGTATTTTTTTTTTCCACCGACATGGCCCTATGAGGGCTTGTTTTTTGCGGGATGTGTTCTGTTTTTCAACAGCACCATTTTGGAGTACTTCGAATTTATTGGTTAAAGCGGCATAGGGCATAGTACTTGACTTTTTTTTACATTTTGGGGGAGTGGAGACATTCGCTGTGTGGTATAACGGATCTACGATTACGGCGATACCATATATTTAGTTTTTTTGTTTAGTTTACTATTTTTACTGAAAAAAATAAAATAACCCTTTTTTACATAAAAAATTATTTTAAACAATAATTTGTATTTTTTATTTACACTTTATTTAATTTTTTTCTTACTCTATCTAGGGGACTTGAAGCTTCGATCATTGTATAATGCTTTGGAATACCTAGTAGTCCAAAGCATTATTGCCTGTCAGTGGGCATCTAAGGTGTTAAATGGCTGGGATCTGAGTTATCTCCAATCCCAGCTATTAAATGAGGATTTAGGCTGTATAATACAGCTGAAATCACAAGTGATGGGGGCTGCTGTTACTATTATTACGGCACATGGCAGGAAGAAAGGGTTGAGCTTTACATGTTGGGAGCAGGGTTAACAAATGTCTAATCCTCCAACTAAGATATATACACTACCGTTCAAAAGTTTGGGGTCACCCAGACAATTTTGTGTTTTCCATGAAAACTCACACTTATATTTATCAAATGAGTTGCAAAATGACTAGAAAATATAGTCAAGACATTGACAAGGTTAGAAATGATTTTTATTAGAAATAATAATTTTCTCCTTCAAACTTTGCTTTCGTCAAAGAATGCTCCATTTGCAGCAATTACAGCATTGCAGACCTTTGGCATTCTAACTGTTAATTTGCTGAGGTAATCTGGAGAAATTTCACCCCATGCTTTAATCTTTTCCTTTTATTAGCCAGTCTCAGATATGGCTTTTTCTTTGCCACTCTGCCCTGAAGGCCAGCATCCCGGAGTCGCCTCTTCACTGTAGACGTTGACACTGGCGTTTTGCGGGTACTATTTAATGAAGCTGCCAGTTGAGGACCTGTGAGGCGTCTATTTCTCAAACTAGAGACTCTAATGTACTTGTCTTGTTGCTCAGTTGTGCAGCAGGGCCTCCCACTTCTCTTTCTACTCTGGTTAGAGCCTGTTTGTGCTGTCCTCTGAAGGGAGTAGTACACACCGTTGTAGGAAATCTTCAGTTTCTTGGCAATTTCTCGCATGGAATAGCCTTCATTTCTAAGAACAAGAATAGACTGTCGAGTTTCACATGAAAGCTCTCTTTTTCTAGCCATTTTGAGAGTTTAATCGAATCCACAAATGTAATGCTCCAGATTCTCAACTAGCTCAAAGGAAGGTCAGTTTTATAGCTCCTCTAAACAGAAAAACTGTTTACAGCGGTGCTAACATAATTGCACGAGGGTTTTCAAGTGTTTTCTAATCATCCATTAGCCTTCTAACACTGTTAGCAAACACAATGTACCATTAGAACACTGAAGTGATGGTTGCTGGAAATGGGCCTCTGTTTATACAACTATGTACCTTCTTTTTCTTGCCACTATTGGCGGTGTATTTTTGATCAGCAAGCCAGGCTTCGGTCATAGGAAAGTGGCACATGTTGAAGGGATATTTCGATTTCTGGATTATTATTTTACAATTTCTGGTAGACTGATAAATAGCTGTTTTCCTTTTTTTGTATTTTTTTATATCATTCATTTCTATTTGATGTTGCTATAACAATTATCTTTGAATCTTGATGTCTTTTCTTGTCAGTAAACTAGCCTTTCTAGCATTCAAGCATGTTTATGAAATATTAATCCATAAATTAATATTTGGCTCTGGACACACTGCCGTCGGGGTATATGTAAATTCTGCAGGTATGAAGCTGTACATATGCCTCAGATGTATGCAACTTTATGCCTATACAATACATCTTCCATTGATTCTTGATGTAAAAAAAAAAAGCATACCGAGTGGTATATGTTTTTGTTTGCGGGTTCCCCTTCTATTGAAAAGCTATGCTTGCTTTTCAACAAAAATTAAAAGAAAAGTATACCTGCCAAACATAGGCCAAAAGGCCATTGTTTTGGTATACATTTGTATACAGACATGTTGGACATATACGTTGGAAAGCGTCCTCGATGTATATGCTGAATTCACATCATAGACCTAATATGAACAGAGCCTTTCAACCATACTTCTATTTTCAGTTTTTATTTTAGCTTATTTGGTAGTCAATATGTCACCCCGTCTCCAATTTGGTGTGCACCGGGGGCTGGGGCCAAGTGCTGTCCACCTGCAGTTTGGGTAGGGCTCTTGTTTAATGCTCACCTTGTCTCATGTTCCCTTCATTTTGTGACTCTACATAAATTACACTATACTGTACATTTTGCATGTGATATTTACATAAGCTCTTGTATTTCTCATGATTTAGGAACATATTTCTTACCATTTGGAAATTCCATTATCATTTGTCATTCAAATGCTTGTTGAACATATGCATCCTTGTATTGAGACTATATCTTGGTTGATGACAGGAAGAGAAAGAAAGGGGTACGTGTGACACAAAATACTGGCATGGAATTGCATACTATGTGTTGCAACTCCCATTCCATCATGTGGCTATTAGTAGACTAGAGATACTTTAAATTGTTTCCAGGAATAAATTATCCACCATGGTGAGTTAAAACAAAGCCTCCAAGAACAAAGGATTTGTCTACCGGTAAATGTAGCAAACGTCAGAAATAAAAAAATGTACATCTACCTTTAGGTTTCAAATCCACTTGTCATTGTAGGTAAAGTTATATTCAGTTTCTTCATGACACTGGAATGTGATTACAATAAAAGCAGATCGTGAAAAATGTGAAAGCTTCATGGTGATGAAATACTTAGAGTCATTTAACATTGAGTTTTGTAAATGCAGTGGCTGATCTCTAGCTGGTTGAAGCTGAACAACACTGAGGTTCTGGTAGTGGGTGACCATCATGTGACAAAAAATAAAAAACTTTTTTTAAAAACCTACGCTGTTCAGCCTGTCCAGTGGAGGAGATTACCTGCACTGCTCAGATGATGGAAACCATCATTAGGAAAGAAAGTCCATTGGAGGAACATAGCACAAATTAAGCTCCTTACTCCCCCTTAAGGTCTACCAAAACGTATACATGCTTTTGACAACTCCTGACAGGACTACTGCAATGCCATTGTACAGCTCGTAGAAAATGTTGCAGCTCCTGCTAACAATAGTGCCCCACCATTCTCACATCATGCTCGTCTGTAAAGCTTTTCAGTTGCTTTCTTACTTTTAAAAAACTCAAGGTTAAGTTCACATCTCGTTTTTACTCTACGCCTGACGTGCACGTTCTGACATGAGAAAACCGTGTCAAAACGTGGACCACAGCGTGCATATTGATTTCTATGGTCAGGACGGATGCCCTAATGGTGTAGTTTGTGCTCACGTTTTGTTTGCTTACGTTGTACCTTTTTTTTTCCGATGTCTTGAAAAGTGTAGTCTACTACGCTTTTCAGTACTTTTCAAAAACGTATACGTTTTCATCTGTATTGTATATGGACGACGCATGCAATATTAAACCCTATATTTGCATAGGTAAAACTTATACGTTTTTGTAATCTTATATGGGAAATTTTGACTTTATAGTGTTTGATTTAGCTAAGGAACAAAACAAAGTTTACGTTTTTATAAGTAAGATCGGACACAAACGTATAAGACGTATACTACAAAAAACGTAAGAATATGTTACAAATGCATACGTTTTGGTAACGTATACGTCGTCGTATACCACAAACGTGTGCACAAAACGAGATGTGAACTGAGCCTAACCTGGGGCCCCTCATACCTCAAGGACCTACTTATAGCATAAACCCCGGCACATCCCCTCCGCTCCTCTGACAAAATAAAATTTTCTCTAGACTTCTCACACTCCTCTCCAACACAATAGACTTCACTCCCCACCTCAGTCTATGAGACTATCCTTGGACATATTTAACCCCTTCCCGCCCTCCACTGTAAATTTACAGTTCATTACTCCTCTGAAATATCATTGAATGGTTTGTCCGGTTATTATTTTTATTTGTTTAATTAATTTATTTATTTATAGAATAGGAAATCATACAGTTTTGTAGTATACATCTAGTTGAAATTCTGCTTACATGCATTTCTTATACCAGTGTAGTAGGCCCCTGTCTCTTCACAGTAGAATGGTATAACCCACAGATTATAATTTATTTTAAAGCGTCATTAATTTCAGGGTGCTGTACATATGTAAAATGGTTTAAGTGCATGACATAAGACAATTAAAACAAGTACAATAAGCATGAGCTTAATGATTGGCAGACTGATACATAAGGAGAGAGGACCCTGCCCGCGACGGCTTACAACCTACAAGGAATCTATAAGGGATCATTCATGGGCTAACAGAAAGGGAACCCTCCTGCCACACGCACACACACATTATGTGACCCCCCCATAGCATTTATTTAGCAACAGGGTTACGTGACATCCATACGTTGGGGGCAACATACAGGACACATCCATGAACTACATTAATAGGACTAATGGTAAAATAACAACAACTTTACTGCGCATGTATATAACTTGTATAACATGGCTGCCTTTCTCTAGTTGATGTAAAAAATGGCTTCCTGTCTCTATTTGATGTATTCATGTTGTTAATAAAGTTATCTGTTGAAAAAAGCTCACACCTAACACACAGGAGACAGGGAGAAGAACGTGTAAAAGCTGCTTCAACACAGGCACTGTTAGATACTCAGATATATCATTCAGGAAGCCTCTGTATAAACCTCTTAGGAGGGCAGGCATAGGGACAGGCACTTGAATACCACAGATCTAAACTAGTCCACCATACTGCTTTTATTTATATTTTACAAAAGTTTCTGGACATATTTCCAAAAATGTGGCAGCCGTACCAGTAATATGCTCCTCCTAATCATAGTGCAGCATATTAAATGAACACTAAACCTAGAAATGAATGATAAAGTAAACCCATATATTTTTCCCCACTGTCCATCTGCAGAATTTTCTACATGTTTCTGAAACAGTCTTGTAGAGATCCTGCAGAGAACACAGAGGTTAAGCTGGTCGCTCGTAGTCCGACAGCTAGACCTCCCGGCTCCTCCATACACATGCACGATCGGTTTGTTCTCCGGGAGAAAGCAGCTGCCAATCTCATCTGGCAGCGACTTATCTAATAATAAACAAAAGGATCCCCCAACATCTGCCATCAGGGGAGACTTGGGACGCTGCCATACTTATTAGATGGTCCGCAGGTCCCGCCAAAATCGGCAGGTTCGGCCGAGATATATCTAATGTGTATGGCCAGCCTTTGTCTCCTGCTGATTTGTTAAATTTTCAGCTGGGTAATGGCTGATGGGGTGGGGCTTATCCAAGGGGTGGGGCCTTGTCAATGGGGGAGGATCTTAATCATGTATTTGTCCTACTGCAGACAGGGCAGAGGGGGGAGGCTCCAGCTAGTCAGATAAAGAACAATAAGGAGGAGGGGGAACATGGCTGAGCTCTTGTAACATGTATCGAAGATTTCTTAATATATTGCTGAGTTTCAAATAAGAAAGCCTCATGTGTCCCGCAAAAATAGAAACAAAATTTGTTGCAGTAGACTAAGAAACAATACAAAATTGCACCTTTAAATTGCAGCACTCCAAAAAGTGAAATTTTGATCTGGTCAGGTGGAGCTTCACTTTACATGATGTAAAATAGAGAATTTTAACTTTTTCTAACATGGGAGCCTGTTGTAGAAAAGGGAAAATTCTCAACTGCCACTGCAGGGGAAATGTATTGCTTGTGTTGAAAGCACTGGGAGCTGAATGCTTTACCATTATTCCGAAGGCCAGTTTCACATGAGCATAATACGGGCAAATTTCTGCACATGTATTGCGATCGCAAGTCCCACCTCAACCTTGTGACCCGAACTAACATCATCATAGATCCCTAAAATGCTGTTCGTATGCTCATGTGCAACTGTCCAGTGTATAAGCTCTGGGTATTTATAGGAGTTCTACTTTATAACTTGTATACCTTGTATGCCTCTGTATAAAATGTATTTTTCTTTTGCGATGTTTACCCCAGTATGAATAATATAAGACTTTGGAGCGGAACCATTGCAAATATGCTTTAGATATAGCGCAGGATACAAGCTGCAGTTACATTCTGCTTTAAGCTAGCATTAATAGAACATACAGTTACTTCATGCAGAATGTTGTTTATTTATTTTATGCCTAGATTACTATTTTTAATAGGGACTGTCCTTCTGTCTATTTATATGGCCTGATAATATCATATAATTAATAAAAAATGAAACATGAATAAGCAACGACAGCTAAATGTACATTCTGTCCTGCTCGAAATCAACAGCAGGAGAAGAGGTTTCCTGCTCATAAGATCTATTAATTAGTATCATGGCAGCAATTTAAGTGGGAATGAATATTATCTGCGTCTTGAGATAAGATCAGAATTCAATTTTTTTCCCCATTTTTCCCAGGGTTCTGTTTTCAACTTGTTTCCATAATCTGGTTGTGTATAACACCATTACATGTACCCTATAGCATATAAACACTATTTCGTGATCAGCCTCTAACTTTTCCCTTTGCCCAAGCAGTTTGCAGCTCACCATGCTAGCGCCCAGTTTCCTGCACACTTGTGATGTTAGCCACCAACATTCCTTCAATTTACCCTTTCCTACATTTAAGATGATTAGTCCAAATTAAATAGCTATGCCAGTACTGTACATTATAGTTGAAAAAACAAAAGTTAAACTTCAAAAATGGCAAACATTTTTTTCCTAAAAATACAACTTTCTTAAATAATCCTCACAAAACGGTAAATAACATGTACATATTTGGTAACCGTGGCAATATATACATTTGTTAATGAGAGTCTGTCACCAGTCCCACCCATCCCCTAATATCGGTTACACCGCTGGTCCGGCATTGTGAAAAGCATCACCCACATACATTTTTTGAATGTGTTGATTCTTGTAAAATGATAAATGCCTCCACATACCCTATTCTAGTTAGGCATAAAGAGTCCTCCGTAACAGGAACTGTCCTGCACTCTTCTTTGTAAGGGTAAGGCCCCACAAAACAGCATTGATGCAGCCGCGGTGGCACCCTGTTCGGTGAGTCTGTCAAGTTGCTACTTTATGGCTGTGTGTTGTTGCGGGTAAAAGTAGATGTTTTGTTTTTTTACAAAACTAAGACATTTAACCCCTTAATGACCGCCGATAAGCCTTTTTACGGCGGTCATTAGTGGGCTTTATTCTAGAGCGCCGCCATTCTACGTCGCTGCTGTAGAATAAAGTAAACAGAGCAGGGAGCCGTCACCCTGCTCTGCCGGGTGAGATCGATATTAGTATCGATCTCACCCGTTTAGCCCCTCAGATGCGGTGCACAATAGCGTGCACCGCATCTGAGTGGTTTTGGAGAGAGGGAGGGAGCTCCCTCTCATCTCACTGACACCCGGCGATAAAATCGCAGAGTGTCTGTGTCTTCTATGGCAGCCGGGGGTCTAATAAAGACCCCCAGGTCTGCCTGGAGCGAATGCCTGCTAGATCATGCCGCAGGCATGACCTAGCAGATGCCTGTCCGTTTTAAACGGACAGGCAGTAATACACTGCAATACAAAAGTATTGCAGTGTATTATAATAGCGATCGGAGGATAGTGAAGTCCCCTAGTGGGACTAGTAAAAAAGTTTAATAAAGTTAATAAAAAAAAAAAAGTGAAACAAAAAAAATGAAAAACCCTCTTTTTCCCCTTACAAAATGCTTTACTATTAAAAAAAACTACAATAAAGCAAAAAAGTTACACATATTTGGTATCGCCGCGTCCGTAACGACCCCGAGTATAAAGCTGTTACATTATTTAACCCGCACTGTGAACGCCGTAAAAAATAAAATAAAAAACAATGGAAAAATTGCTGTTTTCTGTTAATCCTGACTTAAAAAAAATGTGATAAAAAGTGATCAAAAAGTCGCATCTACTCTCAAATGGTACCAATAAAAACTGCAAGTCGTCCCGCAAAAAACAAGACCTTATACAGCTATGCCGACGCAAAAATAAAAAAGTTACAGCTCTTCGAATGTGACAATGGAAAAATGTAAAAAATGGCTTGGACATTAGGGCCCAGAATGCAAGCAGGGGGAAGGGGTTAATAAAGGTTTGTGAGCAATTCTTTTCATATTACCAGACCAGCTGTGTCAGTGGCTTGGTGAGGGACTGGTGTCAGACGGTAACTGACATAGAAAAGAAAAAAAACAGTAGTAAAATTATTATTTTCTTTGGCATTTCCTTCTAAGACCATGTTCACATGTTGTGGAGTTAGGCGCGGATTCCACGCCTAAATCCGTACCAAATCTGCTTGCATTCTGCATCCAATGATAGTGAATGTGGTTTTTGTAACCCCATTCACATGCTCGAGAAAAAAAATCTGTGCAGAATATTAGATGCCTTGCTGATTTTAAAATCCACAGTATGAAATGGCAACAATTCGCTCCATTCAATAGTAATGTACGGTAACTAATCCACATGCGGATTTTGCTGGCACATCCGTGGCAGAAATCCGATGTTGAAACTTCTACTGCCGCAAAAACGTGTGCACATACCCTGATACAAGTTGGTATAAACTAAATACTAATTGATACGCATCCCAAAATAGCATCAGAGAAAAATACTCATCCCAAAGAAGAAGAACTCTTAGGGCATGACCACACGTGGCGGATTTCCTCCGCAACTGTCCGCATCAATGCCGCACAGAATCTGCGTTGCAGATTCTGCTGCGGATCTGCACAAAATGTGCAGTAAATTGATGCGGACTAGATGCTGCGGACTGCGGTAAAAGTACTTCCCTTCTCCCTATCAGTGCAGGATAGAGAGAAGGGACAGCACTTTCCCTTGTGAAAGTCAAAGAAATTCATACTTACCGGCCGTTGTCTTGGTGACGCGTCCCTCTTTCGGCATCCAGCCCGACCTCCCTGGATGACGCGGCAGTCCATGTGACCGCTGCAGCCTGTGCTTGGCCTGTGATTGGCTGCAGCCGTCACTTAGACTGAAACGTCATCCTGGGAGGCCGGACTGGAGACAGAAGCAGGGAGTTCTCGGTAAGTATGAACTTATATTTTTTTTACAGGTTGCTGTATATTGGGATCGGTAGTCACTGTCCCGGGTGCAGAAACAGTTACTGCCGATCGCTTAACTCTTTCAGCACCCTGGACAGTGACTATTTACAGACGTCTCCTAGCAACGCTCCCGTCATTACGGGAGCCCCATTGACTTCCTCAGTCTGGCTGTAGACCTAGAAATACATAGGTCCAGCCAGAATGAAGAAATGTCAAGTTAAAAAAGCAAGACGCATCCGCAGCACACATAACATGTGCATGACAGCTGCGGACTTCATTGCGGAAATTAGAATCTCCATTGAAGTCAATGGAGAAATTCCGCCATGAGTCCGCCACTGCTCCGCAACAGACAGAGCATGCTGCGGACACCAAATTCCGCTCCGCAGCCTATGCTCCGCAGCAGAATTTTACGCATCGTCTAAACGAACACTGCTAAATTAAAGTGGAAGTCAATGGACAAACGGCTCCGCTGCGGATTAACGCTGCGGAGTGTCCGCAGCGGAATTTAAGTGAAATTCCGCCACGTGTGAACCCAGCCTTAGGGTTCACACGCTTAGCAAAAACATCCGAAAATCCGGAGCTGTTTTCAAGGGAAAACCACTCCTGATTTTCAGACTTTTTTAAGCCACTCGCGATTTTCGCTGCGTATTTTAAGGCCGTTTTTGGAGTTGTTTTCATTAGAGTCTATGAAAAACAGCACCAAAAACGTCCCAAGAAGTGACCTGCACTTCTTTTTCGCGGCCGTTTTTTTGCACGGACGTTTTTCAATAACTTTTTTATTTGTCTGTTGACGTAGCCATATGAAGTTGTGTCTTTTTGCGGTGAGAGTTGTCTTTAAGGGCACGATTTATTGTACCATATAATGTTCTGAAAAACGAAAAATCTAAATATATATTTCATTGTGCAGTGAAAGAAAACATGTTAACTTTATTCTGTGGCGATACCGTATTTATATAGTTTTTTTTATGATTTACTACTTTAACAAAGAAAAAACTATGTTAAAAGAAAATTTTGTTTTGTGTCGCACATGTTTTGAGCCATAACCTTTTTATTTTCTCGTCGATGAAGCGGTGTAAGGGCTTTTGTTTCTGCAGTTCGAGATGTATCTTTTATTGCTACTATTTTGTGGGTACATATGACTTTTTGATCACTTTTTATTCAATTTTTTTATGGAAGTAAAGTGACTAAAAAAACTGAAATTCTCACTGTTTTTTTACGGTATTCACACTGCAGGTTAAATAAAATTATATTAGAATAGTACATGACTTTTAGAGATGTGGCTATACCAATTATGTTGAAATTTTTACATTACCTTATAGGACAAATTGTAAAAGGTATTTTTTTTTTCTTTAACGTTTAATATTTTGTTAGTATATTACAAAAAAACTTTAATTATTCTTTTAATTGTTTTATAGTCCCCCCCCCTAGGGGACATAAACAAGTAATCGTTGGATCGCTGGTACAATACACTGTACACTGCAATATATATGAATTGCAATTTATTGGGATTTTTACCGGCTTATATTAAGTTCTGTTTCTGGACTTAATAGGAGCACAAAGATTATTTCATTATGCCGGGATCATAGTTACCTCCGATCCTGCCCCTTAGAGATGGGTGCCAACTGTAGTACACAACTAACACTTGTAGCGTATGGACCATGCTCATATTGTGAGCACGCTCCTTAATAACCCCTACTAACAATGACGTACAGTTGCGTCAAATTTCTGGAAGGGGTTAATGACTTTTCCAAAAGCTGATTGGCAAAAGGTGTTTCACTACAGGAGATCAGATTGGAAAGGGTAGGTTTCACAGGTACTTTGTGAATGAGATTAAGGCACACAAAGCTTGGTTACTGAGAAATTGGATATTTTTAAGAAAGATTGATTAGTGTGAACCATGCCTCGGACAAATAAGTTTATTCGCGAGATTCCAGCAAGCCGCGCGTAATCTCGCGAGATTACGAGGTAAACGAGATTTCGTTTCCCTTGCTGGAAATCTCACAGGATTCAGAAGTGTCAGAATTCTGAATACACATGACGTCCAGGCTGGAGGTCATGTGTATTCATTATCAGGACACTTGTGTATGTGGCTGCACATCGTTCTAGTAAGAACGATGCTGCTGTGTAAATGAATGGAGAGGAGTGCATGATGCTGATTGGTCACTGATTCGTCAGCATCATACACTTCTATTCACAACGCCCAGTTAGTAAAACAAGTAAACACGCCCAGTTAGTAAAACAAGTAAACACGCCCAGTTGAAAACACAATACACGCCCAGTTGGACATACGAATAAAAACACGCCTAGTTGTCCACTTCAAAGCTCATTTGCATATATATATAAAATAGCTCATAACTTGGCCAAAAATGAACGTTTTTTTAAAAAAAAACACGTTACTTTTCTCTACATTGCAGCGCCGATCACATGCAATAGGAGATAAGGATTTGAGAATCTTGTGACAGAGCCTCTTTAACCCCTTCCCGCCCAATCACGAGGGCGCCCGTATTATACCAGGACAACACTTTCCCGGCAAAATTCCCCAAACTGCAAAGGTGCGGAGTGTGGACCAAAAGGGTGATAAGTAAGGCCATTTATCAGTGCGACACCGGCCTGTGCAGAAAGGATCGATCACAGCGTAATACACATCTATGAATCATTTTATTATTTTTTTTACCTTATTATTATACCACCTAACTATGCCCCTGATGTACTCTGCCGAGCTCACATATGCCCCACATTATAAACGGAAACAACAGTGATACTCCAAACAAAACTATTACCAAGCAAATTCCACGCTCCAAAACCCAAATGGCGCTCCCACCCATCTGAGCCCTACAGCATGCCCAAACAGCTGTTTACGTCCACATATATGGCATCGCCATACCCGGGAGAACCCTTTTAACAATTTTTGAGCTGTGTGTCCCCAGTGGCATAAGCTGGGCACGACATATTTGACAATGAATTGGCATATCTAGGGAAAAATTTTAATTTGTACCTTCCGCTGCGCAATCATTTATGGAAAAGACACGTGGGGTGAAAATGCTCACTACACCCCTTAATAAATGCTTTGAGGGGTGCAGTTTCCAAAATGGGGTCACTTCTCAGGGGTTTCTTTTATTTCACATCAATGCCTCTGCAATTGTGAACCAATACTTTATATGTCGCCAAATTAGGCCTCAATTTTACATGGTACTCTTTCACTCCTGAGCCCTGTCGAATGTCCAGGCAAAAGATTAGGGCCACACGTAGGGTGTTTCTAAAACTGAGAAACACCGCATAATAATTGAGAGCTGTCTTGTTATGGTGGCACAAGCCGGGCACCACATATTGGCATATCTATGGAAAAAATCCAATTTTCACTCTCCCACATCGTGTGCACACGAATTTCTGCAAAACACCTGTGGGGTTAACATGCTCACGACACCCCTAGGTGAATATCTTGAGGGTGTTGTTTCCAAAATGGGGTCACTTCTGGGGGGGATCCACTGTTTTGGTCCCACAGGGACTTTGCAAATGCGACATAGCGACCAGAAACCAAATGCAGCAAAATCTGTACACCAAAAGCAAATGGCACTCCTTCCCTTCTGAGCCCTGCCGTGTGCCCAAACAGCAGTTTATGACCACGTGTGTGGTATTGCCGTACTCCAGAGAAGTTGCTTTACAAATGTTGGGGTTCTTTTCTTCCTTTATTTGTTGAGAAAATTAAAAATTTGTAGCTAAAGCTACGTCTTATTTTCACTGCCCAATTCTAATAAAATCTATGAAACACCTGTGGGGTCAAAATGCTCACTACACCCCTAGATGGATTCCTCAAGGGGTGTAGTTTTCTCAGTGGAGTCACTTTTTTGGTGTTTTCACTGTTTTGTTCCCTCAGGGGCTTTGTAAATGCGACATGGCCTCCGCAAACCATTCCTGCTAAATTTGAGCTCCAAATGCCGCTCTTTTCCTTTTAAGCCCTGCCGTGTGTCCAAACAGCCATTTATTTTCACATGTGGGGTATTGTTTTACTCGGGAGAAATTGCTTTGCGGTGCTTTTTCTCCTTTAGTCCTTGTGGAAATTAGAAAAAATTAGCTAAACCTACATTTTGTTTGAAAGAATGTAGATTTTAATTTTCACAGCCTACTTCCAATAATTTCTGCAAAAAATCTGCGGGGTCAAAATGCTCACTATACCCCTAGATAATTTCCTCAAGGGGTGTAGTTTCCCAAATGGGGTCACTTTTGGGGGGTTTCCACTGTTTTGCCACCGAAAGAGCCCTGCAAACCTGACATGGAGCCTAAAATATTCTCTAATAAAAAGGAGGCCCAAAATCCACTAGGTGCTCCTTTGCTTCGGAGGCCGGTGCTTCAGTCCATTACCACACTAGGGCCACATGTGGGATATTTCTAAAAACTGCAAAATCTGGGCAATAAATATTGAGTTGCATTTCTCTGGTAAAAACTTCTGTGTTACAGAAAAAATAGATTAAAAATGAATTTCTGCAAAAAAATAATGAAATTTGAACATTTCACCTCTACGTTGATTTAATTCGTGTGAAACGTCTAAAGGGTTAAGAAACTTTTTAAATGCTGTTTTGAATACTTTGAGGGGTGAAGATTTTAAAATGGGGTGACTTTTTGGCGGTTTCTAATATATAAGGCCCTAAAAGCCTCTTCACAACTGAACTGGCCCTGTAAAAATAGCCTTTTGAAATTTTCTTGTGAGAAATTGCTGCTAAAGTTCTAAGCCTTGTGACGTCATAGAAAAATAAAATGACGTTCAAAAAACGATGCCAATCTAAAGTAGACATGTGGGGGATGTTAATTAGCAACAATTTTGTGCGGTATAACTGCCTGCCTTACAAGCAGATGCATTTACATTTAGAAAAATGCAAATTTTTGCAATTTTTAAAAAAATTTTGGTGTTTTTCACTGATAAATATTGAATTTATCTACAAAATTTTTCCACTATCATAAAGTCCAATGTCTCATGAGAAAACAATCTCAGAATCGCTTTGATAGGTAAAAGCATTCCGGAGTTATTACCACATAAAGTGAAATATGTCAGATTTGAAAAAAATGGGTCTGGTCCTGAAGGCCAAAATGAGCTCGGTCCTGAAAGGGTTAAGTAGACCTCAGAAGATGTGTAAGGGTATGTTCACACGACAGCGTCCATAACGGCTGAAATTACGGGGATGTTTTCAGGAGAATTTCAGCCGTAACGGTATGTGCAGGCGCTCGAACGCCGCGTCCTTTACGGACGTAATTGGCGTCAATTGGAGTCAATGAATAACGGCTCCAATTATGTCCCATGAAGTCACAAGACACTTCTTTGGCGCGGGCGTCTATTTACGCGCCGTCTTTTGACAGCGGCGCGTAAATATACGCCTCGTGTGAACGGACAAACGTCAGCCCATTGCTTTCAATGGGCAGATGTTTGTCAACGCTTTCAAGCCGATTTTTCGGACGTAATTCGGGGCAAAAACGCCCGAATTACGTCCGTAATTAGTGTGTGTGAACATGCCCTTAGAGAGATGCATGAAGCTGAAAAAGGCAAAAAAAGCATTGCTAGACCTGGGGGTGCATCAATCCACAGTTAGACAAATTGTTTTTAATTGGAGGACTGTTGCTACACTCTCTAGGAGTGGGCGTCCTGTAAGGGTATGTTCACACGCTTAACAAAAAACGTCTGAAAAATACGGAGCTGATTTCAGAGAAAACAGCCTCTGATTTTCAGGCGTTTTTGAAGCTGAAAATTAAATTTGCAGCTTCTTTTGAGGCTTCTTTTCAGGCGTTTTTCATAGTGTTCAATGGAAAATCAGCTCCAAAAAAACGCTTCAAGAAGTGACATGCTACTTCTTTTTACGGAGCGTCTTCTTACGCTCCGTTTTTTGACAGCGAAGCGTAAAATAAAGGCTCGTGGGAACAGAACATCGTAATTCCCATTGAAAGCAATGGGCAGATGTTTGTAGGCGTATTAGGGGCGTTTTTTCAGGCGTAATTCGAGGCGTAAAACGACTCCATTACGTCTGAAAAGAGGTCGTGTGCACATACCCTTAAGATCACTCCAAGAGCACAATGGGAAATCCTGAAAGAGATGAGAAAGAACCCAGGGGTAAAAGAAAAAGACCCACTAAAGACTCTATAAACTGCGAAAACCACTGTTCATGTGTCCACCATTAAAAAAAAACTAAACAAGAATGGTGTTCATGGAAGGACACAACGAAGGAAGCTGCTGATGTGCAAAAAAACGGAAGCCCATCTCAAGTTTGCCCAAGACCTTGATGTTTCACAATGCTTCTGAGAGCATCATGGTTTGGGACCGCTTTGCTGCCTCAGTCTTTAATGATCATGAGGCGTTCAGGCCCTATGTAAAACTTAAAAGCGATTATTTTTATTTTTTTTAAATAAAAAGGTACATCAGTTGCTTTGTGCAACTTTATAATTAAAAATTATTTTTACTTTTTGAGATACAGCTGCTCTGTATTCTGCATGCAGAGCAGCTGTATCTTATGCCGAATCCTGTACCCGTCAGTTTTACAGGACTGACGGGTTCAGTGTGAGCGGGTCCTGCGTCTCTGACACGCAGGATCTACCTGTTAACCATCACATTTAGGCCTCATTTACACGAGCGTGTGCGTTTTGCGCGCGCAAAAAACGCTGCGTTTTGCGCGCGCAAAAGGCACTTGGCAGCTCCGTGTGTCATCCGTGTATGATGCGCGGCTGCGTGATTTTCGCGCAGCCGCCATCATAGAGATGAGGCTAGTCGACGCCCGTCACTGTCCAAGGTGCTGAAAGAGTTAACTGATCGGCAGTAACTCTTTCAGCACCCTCGACAGTGAATGCCGATCACAATATACACCAACCTGTGAATAAAAAAAGATGTTCAAACTTACCATGAACTGCCTGCTTCCTCCAGTCCGGTCTCCCGGCCGTTGCCTTGGTGACGCGTCCCTCTCTCGTCATCCGGCCCCACCTCCCAGGATGACGCCGCAGTCCATGAGACCGCTGCAGCCTGTGATTGGCTGCAGCCTGTGCTTGGCCTGTGATTGGCTGCAGCCTGTGCTTGGCCTGTGATTGGCTGCAGCTGTCACTTGGACTTAACTGTCATCCCGGGAGGTCGGACCGGAGTTATCGGTAAGTCAGAACGTCTTTTTTTTTTTACAGGTTCATGGATTTTCGGAGCGGAAGTCACTGTCCATGGTGCTGAACCAGTTTAACGCTTTCAGCACCGTGGACAGAGACTGTCTCCTGACGTCGCGTACCCGAACATTTTTTACCGGTTTCGGTCAAAACGAGTTTTGCCGAACCCGGTGAAGTTCGGTGCGCTCATCTCGAATTTGACACTCCGTTTGGATGTTTGTAAACAGAAAAGCACGTGGTGCTTTTCTGTTTACATTCAGGAGTTTGACAGCTCTTGCGCGAATCACGCAGTTTGCACGGAAGTGCTTCCGTGCGGCATGCGTGGTTTTCACGCACCCATTGACTTCAATGGGTGCGTGATGCGCGAAAAACGCACGATTTTAGAACATGTCGTGAGTTTTACGCAACGCACGCGCACTGCGCAAAATTCACGCATCGTCTAAACAGCCCCATAGACTATTATAGGTGCGTACGACACGCGTGAAAAGCACGCGCGTCGCACGCGCGTATAATACGCTCGTGTAAATGAGGCCTTAAGTTCATAATGGATTAACCCCTTCCAGACATTTGTCGTAAGTATACGACATGGAAAGCCAGTGCTTCCCGCAAAATCTCGTATACTTACGACAAACGGGAAAACAGTTACAGAAAAAAATTCGAACGTTTTAAAGTAAACTTGGCTGCTGTTCATAACAGCAGGCCATCTGTACACGATGCCCAGGGGGATGTCGCCTCCCCCCCGCATCGGCGATCGCCGCCATTGGCCGGGCAATTCAGACTCTCCAATTGCGGCCGTTTGCGGCTTTAGCCAATTACTGTGCCACAGGGCACAGTGATATGGTGGTGATTGGTGCTGTCTAGGGCAGCACCAATCACTACCATGTTCTATGTAAAAAAACGGCGGTGATTCCAGCCCCACGATCGCTACGATTTGAAACACCCTCCACCAGCCCTGCCCACCTCATTCCGGTTAGGAACGGTGAGCAGAGCTGGTGTGACCGTCTGTGAAGCAATCTTACCGAATCTGAGGCCTTCTGTGCTGCGATCCTGCTGTGACGTCTTCATCCGACTGCTTCCTGCAGAAGAGTGAACCGTCATCATCTGTGCTGCTGCTGTTTTTTTTTTTTTAGCAGCAGCAGCACTTGATTTTTTCCTAAACTTCTTATCCCTGTACCCTTTCCCCCCATCCCCCTCTCCCCCTTTTTACGTCCTGCGGCCGCTGAGTGCGGATCAGTGACTGCCATCACTGATCGCTCTGTGTTCTAAATTTTTGGCACAGGACTTTTTTTTTCTGTTTTCTGCACCGTCTCCAAGTGTGCGCCCTGCGGCCACTGAATGCCGATCAGTGACCGCCATCACTGATCAGCATCTGTGGTAATATTTTTTTTTGCGCAGTTTTTTTTTTTACCCATTGTACACACCATTTTAGTGTGTGCATCCTTCGACAACTGAGCACTGATCAGTGACTGCCGTCACTGATCAGCATTTGTGCTAAGTTTTTGGCGCAGGTTTTTTTATTTTTTTGTCCTTTTTTTTTTTACTGCACCATCTTTTGTGTGTGCTCTGCGGCTACTGAGTGCTGAGTCTATAATCCGCCTCAGTGGTAATTTGTTGACGCAGGTTTTTTTTGGGCCTCTTTTTTTTTCATTTTATATAATTATAAAAAAGAGTACATTTAGGGCGTTAGAGTAGTGGACGTTTACTGACATTCGTTTTGTAAAAAAAATATATAGCAGAAGTTTTAGCTATATATTTTTTCTTCACTTTTAGAGTAAATTTACAGCTTATAGTTAGCCTCAGTTAGTGAAACATTTGCAGGGAGGGAAGGTCCAAAATTCCTCCTCAACCTTGTGCAAATTTAATTTCTACAAATGTTTCGTGGATGTGATTTCTGCTAAAGGGGAATCTACAGTTTATTAAGTACCCTTACTTTTTCTCCCTGCACTGTGGATGTTTGCTCAATAAAAGATATGTAGGCCCTATTCACACGACAGGGGTTCTCGGCCGTGTGACAGACGTTTTTTGAACGGCCGTCACAGGGCCGCAGTAGAAACAATAGACCCCAAATGGGGCTATTCACACGACCGATTTTTTTGGCCAAAAAAATTGAACATGCCCTATTTTGGGCCATTCTCGAGGCCACACGGCTCCCATAGAAGTCTAAGGGGCCGTGTAAAGCATGGCTGTCACATGGATATGATCCAAGTGATGGCCGTGCTTTCTGCCGCTCACTCTCTTCTCCTCCTCACAGTGCGAAGTGCATGTGAGGAGGAGATTTTTTTGCCCCCTGTAGGAGTGGAATCCCTAATCCCCGGCCACAGCATTGCCGAAGCTGTGGCCGGGGATTCTGCTCCAGGAGAAGTCCCTGACGTCACTTTCCATATATGGACAGTGAAGTCAGGGACTTCTCCTGCAGCGGTCTTCTACAGTGGCGCTATCTACAGGTGTGTGCCATCTATGGGGGATGCCATCTACAGGGGTGCTATGTACAAGGGGGCTGTGTGGTACTACCTACAGGAGGGCTGTGTGGCACTACCTACAGGGGGGCTTGTGTGGCACTACCTACAGGAGGACTGTGTGAAACTACCTACAGGGGAGCTGTGTGGCAGTATCTGCAGGGGGGCTGTGTGGCACTACCTACAGGGGGCTGTGTGGCACTACCTATAGGGGGGCTGTGTGGCACTACCTACAGGGGGGCTGTGGCAGTATCTACAGGAGGGCAGTGTGGCATTATCTAAAGAGGGAAGTGTGTGGCAAAAAATTGACAAATGAAATTCAGCCGTTTTTAAAACGGTCAGGGAAAAAAATGTATGCAAAACGGGTCAAAATCGGCCGTTAAAAACAGAAACACAGCCAGGAACGGAAACGGAACGGACGCAAAATGGCCGAGAAAAACTGACCAAAACGGCTGCTTTTATCAGCCGACACTCGGACCCCGTCGTGTGAATAGATCAGAAGAGTACAGCTGTATGTGTGTTATTTGTTTAGTTACATTGTGTTTGTCTATAATTGGGACTTAGATAACAATCAGGCCACATTTTATTAGTGATCAATGCAGAAATCAAGGTAATTCCAAAGGATTCACTTTTTTTTTTCCCCACAACTTTCACTGAAAACCCTTTTTATGTTTTAGTTGTCTAGTTTTGAACAAACAAGGATATCAAAGTTTACAACCTAAGGCCCCCTACACACGCGGCAGATTATGTTGCTGAAATTTCTGCGACTGAAAATCCGTTCCATTAATCTGAATGGGGTTGTTCCTGCAGCACGCACAAAATCTGCAGCGTGTGCAGGAGGCCTTAAATTAATCTGACACAGAAAACATAAATGAAGAAAAGTCATGACAATACATAAATCATCATACAGTTGTAAAAACTGAGATTGCACTGGCCTTCATCTTAGGAAATGTTTCATATATTACGTTTTAGTTTCAGTAATTAGATTATGTCTGTACAAGAGAAATATGTGAAATTTGTAAGTTGTTTTTAATACTTCCCTGGTGGCGGCCATATTGAAGATACACACTTCCTACCTGTATCATCTGTATAGACATCAGGGATTCAATTGACGGAGTAGTAGTGTCCTAGATTATTACAGTCTCCAGGCAGTGATGGAGGTTAGCCCGTCCCCCAGAGGATTGACAGGGGAGCTGCATACAGAGCCTTATATGTGTAAAGTGTGACTACCAGGCCTTTTCTAGGCCTCCATCCAATTTTTTTTGTCTATAAATGTTTAGAATAAAAACATTATTTAAATAATATTAAATGTCTAGGGATGGACTGTTGATCAGGTCTCTTCAATTTGAGTGACTCCCTCTTCTATGCAAATATACCAATATTTATTGTTTGTTTTTTAAAATACTGTGAATTGCAGAGTTTTTTATTTCAGAGTTCTTCTTATGGACCCAGAAAAATCCCACAAATGTGACAGGTCCTCTCTAACTTTGGCGTTTCTTTTTTTTTTTTGTAGTTTAAACGTTATGTTAGCAAACTCCGTGGGAAAAGTTTGGTCTTCAAGAAAAAGAGGCAAGAAATAGCAGAACTTACTGCAGAATATGGTGTTCTGCAAAGAACAGAGCAAATCCTAAAGCAACGCCATGACAGCATGCAGCAACAACTGGTAAGATGGAGATTCCCTACAGTATAAACAATTACTCAGAGACCTGCTATGAAACTATAGAACAAAAATACTACACATTTTAGCAGTAGTATTTTAATCTGATGGTATGGCCATGTCCACATGCTGAGGATTCTGTCAGGATTCTGTGCCTAAATCCTGACGGAACCCGCTAACGTTGCGCCGGCAATGCATGTGAATGGGGTATTTTATACCCGATTTGCGCGTTGAGGATAATATCAACAAAGAATAACAAACGGGCTCTGTATTTTAAAAACAACATCAAGGTCATTATTGCTATGAATTACGCGTTGAAAAGCCACTGAATAGCCTTATTGAATTACAATGGGGCTAATCCGCATGTGAATCCACTGGCCAATCCGGTGCAGAAATCCGAGTTTCAGCTGTGTCTTTCTGTAACAGAGATACCCACAGATATAGGACATATCCACAAGCATACTTTAGATTTTGAATATCCTGGCCTACATTAACAGTTAAGGCTCTGTTCACACTTGCCCTAGGATATATTCACATCTGCACTACAACTTCTGTCTGAGGAACAGGACATTGGGAAAAACAGAAGCGCCGGATTCATCGCATTAGGGAAACCAACGGCAACCGACGGAACCTATGGCCTTTAATGGCTTCCGTCTGATTTCCGTCATTTTGCCAGACAAAATAATTCTGCATTATGCGCTATTTTGTCCGGCAAATATGGTGGAATCTGCTTCTGACGGAGCCCTCCGCCGCAGATGTGAACAAAGCCTTAGTTATTTTCTGTTGGGTTTTTTGTTGCCTTTTCACAGAATATTTTAACAAACTGACAGCAAACTAATGGATCCTTCATATCCGTCACGGATCTTGTAAAAATGGATGTCATGACACCGGTATGAACAGAGCCCTACATGATCAGAACTTGGGAAAGTTCAGGCTGGACTGGACACTTTTTTGCCTGTCAAACCTTTATTTTTATATATCTTCAGTTCTAAATGATAGTATTGCTGCTAATATTTAGACATGGGTCCAAAAAAGCATTATTGGGCTCCAAAGCAACTTTCTTTACCGACAGGGATGGTCTTAAAATCAATAGGGTCATTACTAGGAAGGATTGTCAATCCAATTCAAAGACGTCAGCCTAAAGTATTTTAGCTTTAGGGGACATTTAAAGGGACATTGAATGTAAAATACATCTTGCTACTTTTAGAAATTTACAGCTGTCTCGTATATATTTTTGATAACATTTGTTGTACTCTTACATGACCAAATAACTTTAATTTTGTACAGCATTTAAAATATATTTACTGCAACCTATGACTGCCATTGCTACTGAAATACGTGTGAAAACCTATAACAGCATGCATGTGTTGCAGCAGAATTATACTTAATAAGACTTTGCAGTTCTCTTTGGTCACACAAAGATACAGTATAAGCTTTATTCTTTGGGCAGAAAGGAAATATTATATTGTGCAAATAAATAGGCGAGCTAGGCAGTCCAATTGTTTGTTGTATCTGGATGCTGTATTATACAGGCTTTTTTTTAAAATTCAAAATGACTACAAAACAGAGTCTTCTATGGTTAATAGTATAAGAGACACTGGAATATGCTGAAGAGTATTGACCTGGATCTTGGTAACTTGTGGAGTGGGTTACACAAAGTATATCACTCTAAAGTTGACAAGAAGCCAAACATAACTTCAACTAGTAAGTTACTGGCTAAGGATTTCCCATGCCCATTAAAATGCAGCATCCAGAAAAACAACTTGTCAACCGTTAATAACTGTATTTTCATTTATTTATTTTTGCCTATAGACAGTGTCGTTTTTATTCAAATTTTACAAATATATTTATGGCAACATTTCGGTTGAAAAGTTGTTTGTACATTCTGTTACCGCCTAGAAGGTCCAGTCATTCCGGACAAAGCTATTTTTCTGTTGTATCAGCAGGTAAGGTCTAGTAAAAAATTCCCGCCTGAGACATCTCTATACAATTCCTTTTCAATAGGCAGGATTTATGTTTTCATCAGATACTTGGAGGGAGGAGAGAATGGGTAGGAGCAGAAAGAAATCTGCGGGAACCCCATTGCCTTCCTACTATATACCAATAGGTGTATTGCTTTTATCGGAATCCATCTACCTTGAGGTAGAACACAGACACTAGTTTATTGTTCATACTAACCTGAATAGTAAAGAAATATAGAAAATTTGTCATAAAAGGAGAATTCCACTTGTCGGCCGTCGGACGGTCGCTATTGAGGGTTCCGTGAAACACGGATGGCTTCCGTGTGCAGTCCGTTGTTTCACGGACCAAATCAATGAAAAAGCCGAGACTGTTCCGTCAAAAACGGACAGGAGTAGGACCTGCCCTATTTTTGATGGAACTTCCGCACGGTTCTGTTAAAAAAACGGAAGTGTGCATGACCCCATTGAAATGAATGTGTCAGGGTGCTATCAGCTAAAACAACAGATAGCACCCTGACGATAAAAACTGAAGTGGGCATAAGGCTGGGGCTGTGACCGGATGTCCCCAGGCTCTATATGTCTCAAAAGAGCTCTCTGCATTGTTTTGACAAAACAACTGATATTTCTGCTCTCAACTATAGGCGTACCCAAGAAAATCTATTAGAGGCTCCCTACACCCTCCAGGCAATTTTCTACTGCGTCACGTCTCGCAGGGAAACTAGAAAAAGCTCCCAGACCCTTACAGAATCTGCAGGCTACCGTCTGATGTGCCACACCTTGCTTAGAGCTGCCGTACGAGTATGTGTCTTCCTGCAAAGGATTGGTGATCTGGTCGCTCTACATCCAATTTTTCTTCTGGCAGTAGACAAGGCAGTAGACCCATTGCCTCCAACACCGACGAACTACACCCATCCTTCAACCGTGTCCTTGGGACCTGATGCCACTGGACACACTGCCAACCCAGCCTGAAACCTATTATGACAAATTGTATACTAATACTCCAGTCATGGCTGTATCAGCTGTTCAGTATATAATATCGCAACCTTCTAGTGAGCGCCACCACACGCAACTCTCAACACAGTCCCATAGCTTAGTTTAACACAGTACACCTCCAGGGCAAACATGAAGGAGCGACTTCTCCCAATTTCATAGTGCATAGGATGAATATCCAATTTTATTCATTATTCCAATCCCGATACATGGAATTATCAAACGAGATCTCCATACTACACCTCGTCATGCCAGGTTTCAGGGACCCTGCCTCATGATGGGTTCTTACTATTTATTTTAAAGCCATAGGGATCATAATAGGAATTAGTCAGAGGGATTGTACAGATATGAGTTTCCCAATAAAAATAGAATCAAAAAATATTATAAAAGGTTGTGCATACCTGCTTTATCCAGTGTAGGCTTCTTTTTAGGATACAGCTATGATCAGGGATTGTAGCTTAGCTGCATTGTTTATTGGGAGTCTAAGGTACTCTGAATCCACCTCCTGTGTCTTCGGGTACTCTGGCCTATACACTGCCTCTCCCCAATGCTTTACACTGCAGCTCTGCTAGTTCAGATTGGCTGCTGCAGTAAACTCTGGCGTTCATAAGGAAGTCAGTGCATGGAAAGCTTCCCCTGATGATAACAGCTGATTCCAAGGGTTATGGCTGCCAGACCCATGGCGATCAGCTTATTGTAAAGTGGCATGTAAGTATATGTGGTAATATTTAATATTGTTTATATTTTTCCTTTCACTATCTCCCCACCAGCTGCTTACATTTTAAGCATTTCTAAATGAAGCAGAAAACTTTTATAATTCAATATTTTATTAAGAATTGCTCGTGAACTGTTTTTTTTTTCTCTTCAAGCAAACCATAGAACAGAAAAGAGGAATATCAGGGTACAGTGACACTCAGGAAGAATTGGAGAGAGTGTCTGCCATAAAGAGCGAAGTCGATGAAATTAAGGGACGAACGCTAGATGACATGTCTAACATGGTAATTATTTTGATAATTAAAGTTTATTATTAAAATTTTGGCTAAACTTACAAATGTGTAGTGTAACGCTCATGGATTGGAGAGAATTAAAGGGATTGTCCACTTTGCACAATGCCTTTTTATTAGAAGGGTCCATTGACAAAAAACTTTTCGCAGATGTCCAATTCCCCATGCAGTGCCATCGCAGGGGAAGTAAAGCATTGCACAGTTCCCTTTGAAATCAATTGGCAGTCCAATGCATGGAAGTGTTGGATCCTCCAGAAAGAGAGAGAATGAGAGAGCGAGTGAAGCTCTTGGTAGCCCTTGTTTTCCCAGACTATTTGATCAAAGTCCAGTACAGGGTCCCCCCCCCCCCCCTCTATACTCTGATAGGGTGTTTGAAAATGTGTTTAGGTATGTGGCACTGATCCCTGCTTATTTCGTCATAGGTTCCTTCTGTTCCAGGGGTGGGCATATAGTCTGAGCAGTTTGTTCAGGTACACATAAGCCCAAACGGATCCACTCTGAACACAGGGTGGCTTCTCTATCTATTCTCTATTGTATTCTGCTTCTTTTGCCCCCTCCCCCTGCTCACCTTGTCCACGGGTCTCTCAATAATGACACAGACACTGCATCATCCCAGTTAGACCGCTGATACAGTATCTGTGTGTCTGAGCAGTCTACAGCCACAGATTGGGAAGCAAGAGGAATGAGTTCTGCAGTAGTTAAAGGGGTTTCCCGAGACTTTTATATTGATAGGCTATCCTTAGGATAGGTCATCAATATCAGATTGGTAGGGGTCCGACTCCCAACACCACCACCCCCGACCAGCTGACTGAAGGAGCTGCGGTGATGAACGCTGCTGCATCTTATTAGTTTAATAGGCACATCGCCGTACACATCCGTAGTGGCTGTGCCTGGGTTTGGATACAAGTCACATTCACTTAAATCCCAAGGAAAACCTCTGCATTGGAGATTGGAGTTTGTCTGTTCTCCCTGTGTTTCGCATGGGTTTCCTCCAGGTACTCCAGTTTTCTTTCACACACCTAAAAACATACAGTTAGGGAATTTCGATTGTGAGCCCCATTGGGGACACTGGGTAATGACAACTTCTGTACAGCGCTGCAGAATCTGTTGGTGATATATAAGTATCAGAAATAAATAATACGTTCTCTCCAATCCCGGCCGTTGGAGTGTGGTGACAACAATACAGCCGACATCTGTTCTGTATGGAGCGGGCAAAACTTTTATTCACCTGGTAGGTTATATAAGGAAAGGAGAGGTAAAAGTAAACGTTAAATCACTACGATGATGATGATGATGATGATGCTGCAGTGCTCTGTATTGCAACAACGACGTGTCGCTCCTTACCTCTTTACAATAATGCTCCAGGATAACATTTAATTTTATCATTGTCTGCGTGTTGATGGCTTCTCAAGAGCGAATGTGCTTAAACTTCAACAGTGTGTCCCCCTCCCAACTATCACATATATACAGTGAAGGAAATAAGTATTTGATCCCTTGCTGATTTTGTAAGTTTGCCCACTGTCAAAGACATGAACAGTCTAGAATTTTTAGGCTAGGTTAATTTTACCAGTGAGAGATAGATTATATTAAAAAAAAAAAAGAAAATCACATTGTCAAAATTATATATATTTATTTGCATTGTGCACAGAGAAATAAGTATTTGATCCCTTTGGCAAACAAGACTTAATACTTGGTGGCAAAACCCTTGTTGGCAAGCACAGCAGTCAGACGTTTTTTGTAGTTAATGATGAGGTTTGCACACATGTTAGATGGAATTTTGGCCCACTCCTCTTTGCAGATCATCTGTAAATCATTAAGATTTCGAGGCTGTCGCTTGGCAACTCGAATCTTCAGCTCCCTCCATAAGTTTTCGATGGGATTAAGGTCTGGAGACTGGCTAGGCCACTCCATGACCTTAATGTGCTTCTATTTGAGCCACTCCTTTGTTGCCTTGGCTGTATGTTTCGGGTCATTGTCGTGCTGGAAGACCCAGCCACGAGCCATTTTTAATGTCCTGGTGGAGGGAAGGAGGTTGTCACTCAGGATTTGACGGTACATGGCTCCATCCATTCTCCCATTGATGCGGTGAAGTAGTCCTGTGCCCTTAGCAGAGAAACACCCCCAAAACATAATGTTTCCACCTCCATGCTTGACAGTGGGGACGGTGTTCTTTGGGTCATAGGCAGCATTTCTCTTCCTCCAAACACGGCGAGTTGAGTTAATGCCAAAGAGCTCAATTTTAGTCTCATCTGACCACAGCACCTTCTCCCAATCACTCTCAGAATCATCCAGATGTTCATTTGCAAACTTCAGACGGGCCTGTACATGTGCCTTCTTGAGCAAGGGGACCTTGCGGGCACTGCAGGATTTTAATCCATTACGGCGTAATGTGTTACCAATGGTTTTCTTGGTGACTGTGGTCCCAGCTGCCTTGAGATCATTAACAAGTTCCCCCCGTGTAGTTTTCGGCTGAGCTCTCACCTTCCTCAGGATCAAGGATACCCCACGAGGTGAGATTTTGCATGGAGCCCCAGATCGATGTTGATTGACAGTCATTTTGTATGTCTTCCATTTTCTTACTATTGCACCAACAGTTGTCTCCTTCTCACCCAGCGTCTTACTTATGGTTTTGTAGCCCATTCCAGCCTTGTGCAGGTCTATGATCTTGTCCCTGACATCCTTAGAAAGCTCTTTGGTCTTGCCCATGTTGTAGAGGTTAGAGTCAGACTGATTAATTGAGTCTGTGGACCGGAGTCTTTTATACAGGTGACCATGTAAGAGCTGTCTTTAATGCAGGCACCAAGTTGATTTGGAGCGTGTAACTGGATCTGGAGGAGGCTGAACTCCTAATGGTTGGTAGGGGATCAAATACTTATTTCTCTGTGCACAATGCAAATAAATATATATAATTTTCACAATGTGATTTTCTTTATTTTTTTTTATATAATCTATCTCTCACTGGTAAAATTAACCTAGCCTAAAAATTCTAGACTGTTCATGACTTTGACAGTGGGCAAACTTACAAAATCAGCAAGGGATCAAATGCTTATTTCCTCCACTGTATATATGTGTGTATATATATATATATATATATATATATATATATATTACATGTACGTCAAATGTCAAGGAGGGGTAAATTATTTTGAGCCACAACGAGACGTTTTACTGTTAAACATAACTACAATAAATTGATAAATTATATGAAAAACGCAGGAATGTTCACTATTTTTACCAGATTTTATGCTAAATTTCATTGAGGAAGCAAGCAGTGTGTCATATTTATATGATGCCACATTTTATAGCTATGGATAGCACAGGCAAGTTTTTAACCTTTGTCCTAATTTCTCGTTAAAGAACACGTGACCACTGCAATTTATTCCTATAGACTAAAAACAGAGCATTAAATTGGCTTACTAAAAGATTTTACCATAATGTGGTCCGTGATAGGCAATTAGGATGCAAACTTTACTGGGACAAAGGGCCATTGTGTTGCAATAGTTTTATGCTATTTTATGAGAACACAGTGATAATAAAATCATATTACATTTCTACATAGCTAAACCTGTCACTATATGACCTCATATGAAGATAAGGTGTACAAGTATCCAATATAAGGCTATATTCACAATAACTTTGTGGCTTCCGTTTATAATGAAAGCCACAACTATTTGCTGAATCGGCCGTAAAACAGATACCACCAGTGCCGGACAGGCCCCATTGGGGTCCATGAGGTTTTGTGTGGTGTCCAACATTTTGACAGAAAAAAGATCACCGCATAGAGCGCTAATTTTCCCATCAAATTTGACAGAATCCGCAACGGAGGGTCCGAACAGACTTCGACTTGCATATCCATAACATTAAATATATAATAATGTGCCTTATGTGCTATAAGGCAAATGATTTAGAAATAAACCAGCCAGCGTACATAATCATAAAGCATGTAAAATGTGTTAAATCGCATTGAGAGCTCCTAAATCATTGTGTACAAAAAATAGGGGGGAGGGGGTGACGGACATCAATCTAACAGTGACATGTATTAGGAGAATGAAAGATGGCAGTGAAGAACAGAAGTAAGGACCAGGGAGGTAAGGAGAACAGATCTGCTAGCACCTAACAAAAGCCTTATTTACACACTTGGGTATTGTAGCAGGAGTACAACAGGTTTTCATAGTGGTTCACTTTATAATTTGATAAACACAATAGATGTGCATCCAGCTTTGAGATTAATTTTATGTTATTCCTCCAATTCATCTAAAATTAAAAAAGCAACTTTGCAAATAGTCTTTATTAGGAATATCCTTCTATTTTGTGTCTACAGCCCCAGTACAGACATATGTTTCCATGGTTACAGACTACAAACAACTGTGTAGTCTGATGCTGTAGTCAGGTGTTACTCTTCTCCATCTGCCTTTTTCTTCCACTGTCTGTAAGGTAGCAAGAAGTAAGGGTTAGACAAAAGAGAAAGAAGTAGAATCACATGTTTGTTTGTAGTCTGTTACCATGGAGCTATGTACACTAGGTCTGCAATGGATCTGTAGACACACACTGGTAGGATATTTTTAATTCAGCATATTTACAGTTGCTTACGTTTTTTAGTTTATTTTTACATGCACAGACCCTTAAATAGTAACTGCACTTTCATCAAACTTTTAATATGTCATAGAGACATATCAGAAGTTTGGATCGGTGAGGGTCCGGGTGCTGGGACCCCCACCGTCACTGAAACGAAGCTGCAAAAGCGCTGAGCTCTTTGCACCTTTGGCTGTGATCAATGCTCATCGTCAGACTGAATACGGCTCTCATGGACGTTCTATGTAAGCCGTCTTCAGCTTGACAGGGAGCGCCGATCTCAGTCGAAGGTGCAGAGTGCTCAGCTAAGCGCTTCTGCACCTTTGTTTCAGCAAATGTGGACACCCACCGATCCAAACTTTTGACATGTGAAAAGTTTGATGAAAGTATAGTTACTCCTTAAGTGTTCAAGGACAATTGTTAATGAAAACTTTCCTTGTACTTGTATACATCCTTGTTTATTTAATGGAAATGTATTGACCTATTCATTATTTTTTTATTTTTCTTTAGGTAAAGAAGTTAAACTCTATGATAGAAGATAAAAAATCAGCATTGGCTCCCGTTATAAAGGAGCTGAGACCTTTACGCCAGCAGTGCCAGGTTTGTACTAAACATTAAATATGGTGTTTTTTACAGCTAGTTTCTGCCTGTTTTTTTGTAATTCTACATTGGCTAGTTTACCTTTCGGATCTTTTCTATATGGACTTTCCTCATTTAAGACACAATGAAAGCACATCCCGCAAGCTGTTTAATGTTAGTTTATTTTTTAAGGTTGCAGTTCATTTAGCTTTTTCTTTGGTGTAGGCGGCTACACCTGTAGTATTGAAATGACACCTGTTCTACTGTCACACGTCTAATCGAGATGAGAAACGACAAGTCATTTAGTTGAAAACTACTTTCGTTTCTGATGTTGGCAATGCAAGACATCCTATGAGACTACACATCATTTTAAGTGCCAACTGTGCGTTTCACGGATTAAATATTTTACTGGCAGTTTCATGATAATAATTAAATCTACAAGGAAATCTGCAATGGTTGAAGTCCAACTCAATATATTCTTTTCACTTTAATATATTGACTTCTGTACAATGTTAGACGACAACGTTTTCTGTGACTTGCAACAAGTCACCATACTAGTTGCTTCAGTACAGCTTGGTTTATAAGCCATGTGTCTGTCTAAAGTCGCAGACAGCACGCATACACCCCCGCCATGTGTGAAAGCGGAATGATGCCCATCTGCTGAGTCTGTGTGCCAGGATGACAGGCTCAAGCTGCTGACTGACAGCAACTTCCATTTCTCTGTGCCATGTGCTGAGGTATCATAGTACGTGCTGACATGAATCTATGCCCTTTTCACATTAGGAGCTGACCCAGGAGTATGATGAAAAGAAAGCACAATATGACAGCTGCGCGGCCGGCCTGGAGAGTAACTGCTCCAAACTAGAGCAGGTAGCATGTCTTTACCTGTTCTTATAAACACTGTGGATGCTCACCTGGAAGTCTGTATGTATGTTATGAATACAAATTGCTTGTGTACTAAATATCACGTAACTAATGCAAGATTTAGTAGGCGTCTTATCTCCTCTGTTCTATTATCTCCATCAATCCTCTCTGGTTTAGACAACCACTATCCATATCTACTCCTATTGCGGCATACGGATGTCATAGTGTGACCTGCTTGGGATTTCCCTGTAGTCGCCAGGGCAGAGAGGTGCCACAGAAAGCAGCTCTCCCTCTGCAGGATGGCTCATTGATTTAAATGGGAACCCTGGAATCCTTCACTTCCCCTGCATCACCTCAGGGGTAATGAAGATTTGCTGACAGCTTTCCCTAGCTGATTGCAGGGGGTCCTGGCAGTGGGAAGCCCTGCGATCAGTTCCGTGTCGGGGGACCTGTAATATGCTAAGGACCCTTTATATCTAATTTACATGGGGCATCATGATGCAAAGATCATGGGGTTTTCCTGGCCTGCTTCCTATAAATTGACACTTATCGCTTGACTAATGGTGTCATGATCAACCTGGTCATTTTTAAAAATAAGTATTTCAGTTGCTGTGTGGATCATGGGTTCAGATCTTCTTTTGCTGAATCTTCATGTAAGTCGTGTGTTTGCTTCTCTGGCTCTGTTCACGCAGAGCAGTTTTGGAATGTTTTTTTTTTTTTTTTCTTCAGGCAAAACTGAGAGTGGAATAATAAACGAGAAGAAAAATAGTATTTCCTTTATGGTTTTCTATGCTTAGAATCCACCCTGGTTTTGCTTTAAGCCCTTAGTATCCAGCCGATTTTAGACCTTAATGACCAAGCCATTTTTTACGTTTTTCCATCGTCTCATTCAAAGAGCCACCCAGCCCCCTGCAGGTAATGCCACCCAGCCCCCTGCAGGTAATGCCACCCAGCCCCCTGCAGGTAATGCCACCCAGCCCCCTGCAGGTAATGCCACCCAGCCCCCTGCAGGTAATGCCACCCAGCCCCCTGCAGGTAATGCCACCCAGCCCCCTGTATGTAATGCCACCCAGCCCTCTGCAGGTAATGCCACCCAGCCCCCTGCAGGTAATGCCACCCAGCCCCCTGTATGTAATGCCACCCAGCCCTCTGCAGGTAATGCCACCCAGCCCTTTGTAGGTAATGCTACCCAGCCCTCTGCAGGTAATGCCACCCAGCCCCCAGCAGGTAATGCCACCCTGCCCTCTGTAGGTAATGCCACCCTGCCCCCTGTAGGTAATGCCACCCAGCCCCCTGTAGGTAATGCCACCCAGCTCCCTGTATGTAATGCCACCAAGTCCCTTGTAGGTAATGCCACACAGCCCCCTGTAAGTTGCACCCCCCCCCCCCTTCCAGGAGAAGTCACTGACTTCAATGTCCATTTATGGACAGTGTAGTCACTGACTTCTCCTGGAGAGGAATTCCCGGCCACAGGCTCGAGGATTCCGCTTCAGAAGTGAGTGACGTCACTGTATCCATATATGGACACTGTAGTCACTCACTTCTCCTGTAGCGGAATCCCCGGCCATAGGGTCGGGGATTCTGCTTCAGAAGTGAGTGACGTCGCTGTGTCCATATATGGACAGTGTAGTCACTCACTTCTCCTGTAGCGGAATCCCCAATCCCTGGCCGGGTATTGGGGATTCCGACTCCTACAGGGAGCAAAAAAAGACCCTCCTCCTCCTCCTCACATGCACTCTGCTTTCACTCACCGTCAGAAGAAGGCAGGAGTCTTGCAGCGGCGTTCTCACTGGTGTCGATGCCAGCCCGGGAGTGGACCAGTCCAGTCATCTGACTGGTCAGGTCAGGTGACTGGACTGGTCCACTCCCGGGCCGGCATCGATCCCAGTGAGAACACCGCCGCAAGACTCCTGCCTTCTTCTGATCGCTGCTGCAGTCAGCAGCGATCAGCTGTTTTGATGCAGCGCCCAGCGGGACATTTTGAAGACCGGGTGGGACAGCGGTGAGAAACCGGGACTGTCCCGCCGGAATCGGTACGGTTGGGAGGTATGGTTAAACGGGTGAGATCGATACTAATATCGATCCCACACGTTCGAGCAGGGATGCCCTCAGTCCTCAGCTACCTCTGGTAGCTGAGAGCAGGGAGATTTGACAGCCCCCTGCTCTGTTTATTTATTCCGATGCAGTGAAGTAAAAAGTCTATTGCATCGGAATAAAGCCAGTTAGTGACCGACGTAAAAACACTATGGGGCGGTCACTAACGGGTTAAAAAAAAAAGTGCATGCAAAACTGCATTGTGTGAACCTGGCCTTGAACAAGCCCGCAATGTGCATGAAGGCCATTGTGTGCATTATGTAAAAAGTAGTTTCTTCTGAATATGACGTACAAATACAACTTATTTCATTACTACTGAAATTACAACCACTGTTCTATGGCACATTCAGAACTGGTAATGGGTCTTGTAGTAAAAGCAGTGCAGACAAAAACTGGAGCATATGGTTATAGCAACCAATCCGTTTACAGCTTTCATTTTTCCATTGCAGTTTAGAAAATAAATGGTGTAATCTGATTGGTTGCTATGGTTCCCTGATCCACTTTTTGTCTGCACTTTTTGTATATATACATGAGGCCCGATGTATTCTAAAAGTGAAGCTCCACTTTTTTTTCTTTAGAAATATACCATCAAACTATTTTGAGGAACTCAACAACACAACTTTGTATTACGTTTTATTTGTATTAAATGTATGCCCCTTGAAACAATTCTGGAGCATCTTTTCCTAGAACACATTGTGCCATCCATCCCTCTGTTATTCCTCCTAGAAATGTATTAATAAATTGACAATGGGGGGGGGGGGGGTCCCTACACAGACTGACACTGTCCAATCAGTGCTGACAGAGTGAAGTTGTGTAGGAACACACATTTTTGACAATGGCAATTGTAACACCCAGTTGTCAATCTAATGGGATGAATACCGTAGTCGACTAGTACTGGTTACAGTTTGTGTCAGTCGGGCCTCTATTCCGACGGAAAGCTCAGACGGGACGTCGGAAAGGAGCCCTGACGCAGATGTGAACGAAGCCTAATAGAAGACTATATATTTTATGATATGATGTAGACAAACCGCATTTTAACTATTGTTGTTCAGTACTGCATTTAAAGTGGTCTGCATTTACTGACCCGTTTTACCCTTCACATCTTAAAGCTTTAATAAATTGTTGGCCGAAAGGAAGCAGTAAAGATGGGTTGGAATTAGGAATTTGCACCCTGTGCTGATCCTGTGTCTACATACTAATTTTGGGGCATAGGGGCAGCAGTGGAGTTGCAGGAGATCCCATTCTGACCGACCATGTGCAGAAGCTACTATGTTATACTAGAGGATTTTTTGTGCATTATAGAGCACTTCCCAGTCAACGTGTCAGGGACATGCTCTTCTAGTTTTCCGCCACTTCCCCATGCAAGCTCTAGGATTTCTGTGGGAATTGTGACAGGGTGCAGAATTGTGACAGGGTGCAGAATTGTGACAGGGTGCAGAATTGTGACAGGGTGCAGAATTGTGACAGGGTGCAGAATTGTGACAGGTGGTAGAATTGTGACAGGGTGCAGAATTGTGACAGGTGGTAGAATTGTGACAGGGTGCAGAATTGTGACAGGTGGTAGAATTGTGACAGGGTGCAGAATGGCCTGATCCGATTACTGCTAAGGCACGATTTTATTTAAATACAGAACCCCTTTAATTTTCTTTGTTCGCCATTAATTTGCATGTAAAAGACTTGATTCATCTTTTTTAGTATTTCTTTTTTGGCTCTTTTCATTTTTTTTGTCCAGAATAATTATGTAATTATTTATGTTTAACTCAGGAAGTCCGCGGGCTTCAAGAGGAGTGTAGCCAAGCTGAGGCTCAGTATCATTACATCAACATGATGAAAAAGGTTAGACTCTGCAGATTTATTAAATAAACTTCTCTGTGGTTTTGGATAGAAATAGTCAATCTGTTTTGTGTGTTAGATTGCTGAAGTCCAGATACAGCGAGCAGCGGATGAGATGAAAGCGTATGTCTCTCCAGACTCCCAGGAAAGGAGGAAAGCTCTCAGGTACGTTTACTGCATGATTTTCAGATTTTGGCTGAATAAGGAAGGAATGAGCAGTATGTATACCATAGGTATTGAGATCAGTATGGAAGTTTCAGTGCACTTACAAGCTAGGCATGCATTGTGTATTACACAAAGTATAATGACCAGGTTCCGGTCCAAATACAACACGGTATTTGCAGAGCATAATAGCTGTAATGCCACAGCAAACATTTACATTGTCTGCAGTGTGCTGGAATACCATGTGTGATATTGCCCTTAAAGGGGTTTTCCGGTTTCAGCAAATTTAGCTGTAATTTAATAATGGGGGTTTCCATTAAATGACTGCAAGCAGAGATCTTGAAAACTATTAGAAATAGATAAAGCATATTAAAAAGTTGTATTACTTTTCACTAGACTTGCTGTATCAATAATGCCTCATGGATTTGCAGATCTCTGCTTGCAGTCATTTGATGGGAACCTCCATTATTAACTGACAAAGGAAACAAATCTGTGCTTGTCATGTGATGGTCACACAGGTGTACGGCTCGTTACAGTTACAGGGCCGCTAACAGAGCTTTCTTTAGTAACAAGAATTTTAGGCTTTATTGATCATCCTATAACATTTAGTACTTACACCAAATTTACATACATCCACGTTCCATGTGACATCAGGTCAATGGTGCTTTATCAATAAATAACATATATTCCTTTTGATTGGAAATTAAATTTTAAGTTAAAGAAGTATTGAATTAAAAATGGTAGTGATGTAACAGGTTACTAGTTTAATGGTTGTCATTTGTAGCCAAACGGGATAATTGTAACCATCTACTGTACGTATAAACTTGTAAATAATATATTTGTTATTTGATAAAATAATATCTCAAAATTGTATGTTCCCAATTCACTTTATAAGCCTACATAACAAAAGATTTCATTAAGATATGGAGATTAAAAATTGATCTAATCTCTTGAGCTCAAATTTTCCATGATAAAAACGCATCTATCATGTGAGCACTGACAAAATGTGATCTGTGTATTTTGGTATCTAAATTTAGAGCATTTTTAAATCTATGAGGCATTCTTTCCGAGGTCAGAATTATTAATAGCCATAAAAGAAATCTAAATAATAGCACAGCACGTTGCCCTAAGTGCTTGTCCCCCTGCAGTTATTTTGACCATTGTGTGGGAGCTTTGGTGAAGTAATTTATAATTCTAGATTACAGTAGGTGTGTAGATACAATCTGTTAATGACAATAATGATTTTGATGAAGGTGAAGAACAATACTCTTGTATGAACTGGGACCGTAAAAAAAAATTTTTTTTGTAAGCAACCTCATGCACTGTTGCATTTATTATGCCCTTTTTGCCCCATTGACCTTTCATTGGAAGGCCGCAACGTTAAAAGCCACATGTAAGAACTGCAATAACAATTTTTACATGCGGTACCATGATGCAGTTTCCCATAGAAACAGTTCCATTTCCAACATTTCCAAGAACTACTTATTTAATAAAAGCTCATTTGGAAATCACAGCAAGACCACATCAGAAACTGCATGTGATTTTAGATTTTTGGTACTGGTGCAGCTTTGTGCTCCGCCACCATGCCATATGTGACTATATGGCACCCGCATTCCACAATTAACAATCATATTCATTGCAATGATCATAAAAAAAGAAAGAACTTTTGCCATTAACCCCTTCCCCCTGCTTGCATTCTGGGCCCTAATGACCAAGCAATTTTTTTAGTTTTTCCATCGTCACATTCGAAGAGCTATAACTTTTTTTTATTGTCACGTGGACATGGCTGTATGAGGACTTGTTTTTAGCAGGATGAGTTGTATTTTTCAATGGCACCGTTTTGGGGTATGTAGAATATTTTTATGAACTTTTTTTTGGGGGGGTGGGTGGTATAAAAAAAAACCCCAGCAATTTAGCCATTGTTCTATACGTTTTACATTTACGCCGATTACTGTGCGGCGTAAATAACATGCTACCTTTATTCTATGGGTTGGTACGATTACGGCGATACCAAATATGCATAGTTTTTTTTAATGTTTTACGAATAATAGAATAAAAACACTTTTGAACTAAAATAATTTTATTTTGCATTGCCGCTTTGCAAGAGCCATAACTTTTTTATTTTTCCGTCAATGTCGCTATATGAGGACTTGTTTTTTGCGGGACTTCATTGCTACAACTTTGGGGTACATGGGACTTATTGGTTAATCGTTTATTATTATTATTATTTTGGGGGAAAATGGGAAAAAAATAGCAATTTTGCCGTTGTTTTTTGCATTTTTTTATGGGGTTCACCTTGCGGTTAAAATAATATGATAACTTTATTTTTTGGGTCATTACGATTGCGGGGATACCATATATGTGTCTTTTTTATGTTATTTTTACACTTTTACGAAATAATTGATGGCAAACAAATGGTTTTATTTTTTTTAATGTGTACCTTATTCATTTTTATTTCACATTAATGATTTTTTCAGTCTCACTAGGAGACTTCACTATGCGATCTTCAGATCGCTGCTATAATGCTTTGGTATACTTCGTATACCAGAGCATTATTGCCGGTCAATAAAGAATGGTCAGGCATCTATTAGGACATGCCTATGGCACGTCCTAATAGGTATATAGCCAGGGCAGACCTGGGGGCCTTTGTTAGGCCCCCAGCTGCCATGGCACCACATCGGATGCCCTCAATTGCATTTGCGGTCCGCCGATGGGTGACAGGGAGCTCACTCCCTCTGTAAACAACTCAAATGCAGCGGTCGCTAATGACCGCGGAATTTGAAGGGTTAAACGGCCACGATCGAAGTAAACTTAGATCCCTACCATTGGAGCAGGAGCCCGGCTGACATCAGACAGCTGAGCCCCGGCTCCAGCCTGCACGGGAGACCCATGCAGGACGTTGATTAGGCCGCAGTGAAAAGGTGGTGGCCTAGAATAAAGCCCATTAATGACCACCGTGAAAAGGCGTATCGAATTATGACATTTACTTACATAGTAAGGCACCTTCTGGGGTTCAAGTGTATATAGATGTGCACGTCTGCCTGATGAGCTGAGTGCTGGTGGACACGGATGCTCAGTCACTCTCCTCACAGCCACAATTCTGCATAGCGATCCCCTGTTCACTGCAGAGCAGCCAATAGAAATAGTTTTCTTACCTGCTTGTCAGGAAAGGAGCAGAGCCTCAGCAGTAGTATGGCAGTATAGCTGAGGACACTCCTTCAGTTGATAGGACTGTAAAGCTCTGCATCGTGACAGCAGATATGAACCCTGCATATACCCACCAGTCTTCATTGTTTTAGTCATTTTATTTGATTGGTTTCTAAGGGAGTACATACTGTAAATGCCACACCGTATATATCTCAACTATGGATCCAACGTTCCCTATCTGCAGAGAATGTAAAGGCTGCCATACACATTAGAAGAAAGTTGATAAAAATTGACGATTTGAACTATACAAAAAAATCATCGGCTATAATTTAACAGGGAACGATTGTTTATGCCAACCAATGACAGACCGTCATCTTCTGAAAAGGAGTTGGCCCTGTTTGAAATTTTCTTCCTCTTTGTCGTTATTAGTTAAGTATACAGTGGATATAAAAAGTCTACACACCCCTGTTAAAATGCCAGGTTTTTGTCATGTTACAAAATTAGTCCAATGTCAACTATAATCTGTACAATTGTATTGAAAAACAAACTGAAATCTTTTAAAGAACAAAAATAATGTGGTTGCATAAATGTGCACACCCTTAAACTAATACTTTGTTGAATTACCCTTTGACTTTATGACAGCATTCAGTCTTTTTGGGTAGAAGTCTATCAGCATTGCACATCTTGACTTGGCAATTGTTGCCCACTCTTCCTTGCAAAAGCGCTCCAAATCTGTCAGAATGCGAGGGCATCTCCTGTGTACAGCCCTCTTCAGGTCACCCTACAGATTTTCAGTTGGGATTCAGGTCTGGGCTCTGGCTGGGCCATTCCAAAACTTTGATCTTCTTCTGGTGAAGCCATTCTTTTGTTGATTTGGAGGTATGATTTGCGTCGTTGTCCTGCTGAAAGGTGAAATTCCTCTTCATCTTCAACTTTTTAGCAGAGGCCTGGACGTTTTGTGCTAATATTGCCTGATATTTGGAACTCATAATTTCCTCCACCTTGACTGAAGCCCCAGTTCCAGCCGCAGAAAAACAGCCCCAAACCATAATGCTGCCTCCACCATGCTTCACATCACCAAAAGATCACCATACCCATGCGCCAAACATACCTTTTGGAATTATGGCCAAAAAGTTCAACCTTGGTCTCATCAGGCCATAACACGTTTTCCCACAAGCTTTTGGCAGACTTGATGTAGGTCTTTGCAAAACATAGCTGGGCTTGGATGCTTTTCTTTGTTAGAAAAGGCTTCTGTCTTGTCACCTACCCCACAGCCCAGACATATGAAGAATACGGGAGATTGTTGTCACATGCACTACACAACCAGTACCTGTCAGAAGGTCCTGCATCTCCTTTAATGTTTCTGTAGGCCTCTTGGTAGCCTCCCGGACCAATTTTCGTGTTTTCTTTTTATCAAGTTTTGAGGGGCGTCCAGTTCGTGGTAAGAATAACTATGTTAAGATTGACCGAATTATATATTCTATACTACATCTAGTGTATATATGACATATTATGTGATGTTATGCTGTATATTATGTGACAGCTCTCCAAACTCATGATATGCTATAATTATATGTACATATTTTTCTAGTGCCCGACGAAGGTCTTACGACCGAAACGTTGACGTTGCACATATAGCCTCTGACATTTATCCTGAGAAACAAATAAATATAATTTTTGAAACACAATCAAGGTGTGCAGACTACAATTCTTAACCAGTTCGTGGTAATGTCACTGTTGTGCCAAATGTAATCCACTTCTTGATGACCATCTTCACTGTGTTCCATGGTATATCTAATGCCTTGGAAATTCTTTGGTACCCTTCTCCTGAGTGATGCCTTTCAACAATCAAATCCCTTTAATGCATTGTAATCTCTTTACGGACCATGGCTTTTGCTGCCACATGCAACAAAGAAAATGTCAGGAAAGTCTTAATAGAACATCTGAACTTTATATGGGGTTACTCAGAATCCCTTTAAATAATGGCAGCTGTGTAATGACTACTATTTAACATGAGGTTAACTGTGATTGGCTAATTCTGAACACAACCACATCCCCAATTATAAGAGGGTGTTCACACATTATTGTAGTTTTGTTATTTTTATTTTTCCCCTCTAAATGATTTCAGTTTGTTTTTCAATGGAATTGTACAGATTATGGGTCACATTAAAGGTGGAAAAAGTTCTGAAATTATTCATCTTGTACTGATTTTTTGACATGACAACCTGGCATTTTAACAGGAGTGTGTAGACGTTTTATATTCACTGTATATGGGTCACCTGGTCGATACACGCATGATCATTCATGAAAGTCCAACTCACAGGGGAGGAGAGTAGCTGTGTGTAGATGTCATGTTCGTTTGCTAACCCATAGGAGGGCGTAGAATTCCATCTCCTTATCATAGCGTCACTTTGGGCAATACATTGGCTGTTACTTGTGTAATCGAACATTTATGGCCGCTTTGATCTAAAATGCATATGTCTGCTACACTCTGTATTACATAATTCACCCATCTGGTGCCCTTTATCAAATTAATGGCCTTTTGAGGGAACGTCTTTGGCGCAGGTGCCCGGGCAGCATTAAGCCTAAGACTTTGCAAAGAGAAAAAGAAGAAGGTGGTCTGGCAGTGCCCAATTCGTGGGCATATTATTTGGCAGCGCAGCTTCAAGATCTTCGGTGATGGGTAGGAGAGAGTGGGGATATGCTTTTTTACTTTAAAAACGTCAATAAAAACACGCAATTAAAAAAATATGTATATGTCTGCGTAACGAGCGGTTATGAGACTAATGTTTATTCAACCATCAACCAACTTCTTATCAGTATGTCACCTTATGAAGGGCCTTTATTGTCAACTGCCAGTTGGGCAAGGAGACTGATTCTGCTTAGGGCCTGCCTCCAGAATCCAAGATTAGCAGGAGGACACAGGGAGGCATAAAAAGATGAGAAAATGATTTTTAAATGCTACAAATTACTTTAAAACAGCTATTAACAGAATTTCAGGACTTTTAGTATGAAAATTATTCATAAGATATCCCTTTAATGACCCTTAAACTCTTACTCCTGGCAAAAACAGAAAATTCAGCATTTGGTGGCCTTGCCATGGTTTGGATGTAGTCTATAAAAGAACCAGGAATGATATCTGGAATGGTACTTTTCAAAGTAAAATATATGATGTTGGGGGGGGGGGGGGCATTTACATGTGCAAAAACACACAACTGTGAGCCCATCAAATACATTAAAATATGTACTTTCTAAGTATAATGTCGGCTTTCTTCGTGCTGAAATACCCCTCCCCCTACCGCCACATGGCAGGGGCTTGATGTATTTTTGTTTTGCCTGCCCACCCCTTCCCATCCTTTGTAGGAAGGAAGGGCAGCATGACCCTCTGGTGGCTTCTCCCTTGATCCCTATGGTATGCATGCCCTTGAATAAAACTGACAAAATGTCCTGCTTACGTAGCGCTCCAATTATAGTCTCTTAAAAAGAAATAGAAAATGCTCAAATTGAAGTAAGCTTGCCTTTTCTGAGACTCTACGTAGAGTAACAGGCACCTGACAAAGGTCAACAAGGTAAAAATAACATTAGAATCTTATGAAAAGATAAAGGTCATCTTAAAGGTTACCATACATTTAGATATCTGTCGGACAACAGCTACTCCTCCCGACTCCACCGTAAACATTTAAGCTCAGCTGTGTGTGTATGTGTGTGCGTGTTTTTTGTCAGTAGAGGGTAATAAGCTGTTGCCAAACCCCTCTGGCAGTGGCTTATCTCCTCTGTGAATAGAGGATTAGGCATGTTGAAATCCAACATGCCTGATCTTTCTTTTCTCTGACACCTGTCAAAAACTTTAGATAGTTGGCTGATCCTGCCCAAATCGGCGTGTTCGACCAACATTTATTTAATGTGTATGTGTTAGTCCTGTAATAAGATTTGGTAAAGCAAAATTCAAAGTCCACCAATTTTATATTCCAACTACTTATTCTGCATTATACTAATTCCTTAGGGTCACCATCAAAGCAGTAGGAACTAAAGTATTGCACATATGGTCACTTGTTGCAGCAGTTAACAGAAGTCTACTTAAAACTTCAAATCATTAAGGATATTATTTCAATCAGAATTAAAGTAAAAATTAAGACTAATTTACACAAGCAGATAATCGGTCAGATTCAGGACCTGAGATGAGAAACCTGAACAGAGGACCCCCCTCTATTAACGCAGAATTCCCTAATAGGGTGTTTAAAAATGGGCTTTCTAATCTAGACAACTCCTTTAAAGCTGTAGGGCAGGATCATGTATGTGGGCAGACTTGTGTGCAAACAAGCTTACATCTATATCTATAGAGAGGAATGGATAGTAAGCAGGGTGTCACGATGCGGGGTGTGGACCCGCGGTGCCATACCGCGTAGCAGGAAGGCAGCTGGCCAAACAGGTACAATACAATGTCTATAGTCCAGAAAGGGTACCTGAGGCAATGTAGACAGTAGCAGTGATTCAGGCTTAAGATGAGGCTCTGGCAGCAGACAGACACCCGGCAGGTGTGACACAGTAGATGCAGCGGAAGAAACAACTCGACTTCAACTCTAGACGGCACAGAGGCACGGGATGCAGGGTACAGGCAGCAGGAACGGGTAATGCTGGGAACGGGAAGACACTAGGAGACCATTTGCAAGACAAACTTTAGGTAACACAACAACGCTCAGGCAATGATCAAGAGGGCAGAGCCCTTTATATAGTCCAGCAGCATTCTGGGCTAATTGCAGATTCACTTGCAACTGGACGCTCACTGGCCCTTTAAGACCGTGCATGAGCGGGTGCGCGCGCCCTGCGGGAGACAGTCTCTGAACCATGAAGTGAGTGCCGGCGTCTCTCAGGAGGGAGATGACGCCGAGAACTCACGTGGCCGCGGCCGTCAGAGGGTAAGTCAGAACGACGGTCCGCTGCCATAGACATTAAACAGGGTTTTTTTGCTATGGAAAATCATAATGCTGACCAGTGGCTCCTTTCAGGTCATGTTCATTAACCCCTTCCTGACGTTTGTCGTAAGTATACGTTCCCGCAAAATGTTCTATACTTACGACAAATCATGGCACCGACTCAGAAGCTGAGTCGGTGCCATCATCCCCGGATGTCAGCTGTATCTTACAGCTGACATCCTGCTGTAATGGCGGGACCGAAGTTAACTTCGATCCCCGCCATTAACCCCTTAAATGCAGCCGTCAAATGCGATCGCTGCATTTAAGGTGTTTGCAGCTTATCGACACCCCAGCAATGAAATCGCCGGGTTGTCAGTGGCTGCAATGGCAACCGGAGGCCTAATACTGGCTTCCCGGTGTGCCTAGCACGGAAAACCTTCAGCCCCCGTCCGGAGGCGGGGCCTGAAAGTCTTCCGTAGCCGCCGGCAAGATGGCGCTGGCTCAGGAGATGCTCGCTAGCTGGCTCCGATACCTGCCATTGACCACTCAGATGCAGCGATCGGATGCGATCGTTTCATCTTTGTAGTTGTTAGCAGATCGGCAGCTGTGCCCTGCAATCGGACGACTGCCGACTGCTATTATGGCAACAGGAGACCTAACTATGGCCTCCTGTCTGCCAATACAGAAGCCGATTAGGCCCCGCCCAGTGAATGACTGACAGATCTAATACATTGCACTACATAGGTAGTGCAATGTATTAGGGAAAAAAAAATCTGACAGTTGGAAGCTCAAGTCCCCTAGTGGGACTAAAGAAAAGTGTAAACAAGAAAGTGAAAAAAATCTAGTTGTCAAAAATATAATACGTTTCAAGTAATAAAATAAAACACAATCGCCCTTCTTCCCTTATCAAGTCCTTTTATTATTGAAAAATAAACCATACATATTTGGTATCGCCGCGACCGTAACGGCCTAAACTATAAAAAATATTATAATATTTATTCCACGCGGTAAATGGCATAAAAAAAAACGTAAAAAACAATGCCAGAATTTCAGTTTTTTGGTCACTTTGCCCTACAAAAATTTACATAAAACGTGATCAAAAAGTTGCATGTATCCAAAAATGGTACCTATGAAAACTATAGCTCGTCTCGCAAAAAAAAAGCCCCCATACAGCTCCGTCGACGAAAAATTGTAAAAGTTATGGTTCTCACAACATGGCGACTGAAAAAATACATTCTTTTTACAAAAGTAATTTTATTGTGCAAAAAGGTGTAAAACATAAAAAAAAGTGCTAGAAATTTGGTATTGCCGGAATCGTACTGACCCGCAGAGTAAAGTCAACATGTAATTTATAACGCGTGGTGAATGCTGTATAAAAAAAACTAAGAAACTATGCCAGAATTGCTGTTTTTTGGTCACCTTGCCTCTCAAAAAATAGGATAAAAAGTGATCAAAAAAATCGCATGTACCCCAAAATGGTACCAATAATAACTACAGCTCGTCCCGCAAAAAAAGCAGCCCTCATACCACTACGTCTATGAAAAGATCAAATTAGTTAAGGCTCCAATAAGTCAGGAAAGAAAAATATGCGGTTGTGCAGATCAGAGGGGAACGTTTCGTCTCTTTCAAGGAAGGGGAGGGCCCAAACATATCTGCTGGAAGAGAGGGCGCCTATATTATACCAGGACAACACTTCCCAGCAAAATTCCCCAAACTGCAAATGTGCGGAGTGTGGACTAAAAGGGGGATAAGTAAAGACACCATTTATCAGAAGGACACCGTCCTGTGCAGAAAGGATTGTGTCACAGTGTAACACACATCTATGGATTATTTTATTGTTTACCCCATTATTATACCCCCTGACTATGCCCCTGATGTACTCCACACAGCTTACATGTGCCCCTTACATTATAAACTGAAATACCAGTAATACTCAAACAAAACTACTACCAAGCAAAATCTACGCTTCAAAAGCTAAATGGCGCTCCAACCCATCTGAGCCATACAGCGTGCCCAAACAGCAGTTTACTTCCACATATATGGCACCGCCATACCCAGGAGAACCCTTTTAACAATTTTTGTGGTGTGTCTCTCCAGTGGCATAAGCTGGGCACGACATATTTGCCACTAAATTGGCAAATCTGGGGAAAAATTTAAATTTTTAATTTGCGCCATCCGCAGCGCATTCATTTAGGGAAAAGACCTGTGGGGTGAAAATGCTCACTACACCCCTTAATAAATACCTTGAGGGGTGTAGATTCTAAAATGGGGTCACTTCTCAGGGGTTTATTTTATTACTTCACATCAGAGCCTTCAATTGTGAACCAATACTTTATATGTCGCCAAATTAGGCCTCAATTTTGCATGGTACTCTTTCACTCCTGAGCCCTGTCAAATGTCCAGGCAAAAGATTAGTGCCCCATTTAGGGTGATTCTAAAACCAGCATAATAATTAGAGAGCTGTCTTGATATGGTGGCACAAGCTGGGCACCACATATTGGCATATCTATTGAAAAATCCCATTTTCACTTTGCAATATCGAGTGCACACTAATTTATGCAAAACACCTGTTGTGTTAACATGCTCACGACACCCCTAGGTGAATACCTTGAGGGGTGTAGTTTCCAAAATGGTGTCACTTTTGGGCGCTTTTCACTGTTTTGGTCCCACAGGGGTTTTGCAAATGCGACATAGCGACCAGAAACCAATCCAGCAAAATCTGTACTCCGAAAGCCAAATGGCGCTCCTTCCCTTCTGAGCCCTGTCGTGTGTCCAAACATCCATTTATGACCACATTGCCGTACTCGGGAGAAATTGCTTTACAAATGTTGGGGTTCTATTTCTCCTTTATTTTTTGAGAAAATGAAAACATTTTGCGCGAAGGCTACGTCTTTTTAGAAAAAAATTAAATTTTTATTTTCACTGCCCAATTCAAATAAAATCTATGAAACATCTGTGGGTGTCAAAATGCTCACTACACCCCTAGATGAATTCCTCAAGCGGTGTAGTTTCCTAAATGGAGTCTTTTTTTGGGCGTTTTCACTGTTTTGGTCCCTCAGGGGCTTTGCAAATGTGACCTGGCCTCCGCAAACCATTCCTGCTATATTTGAGCTCCAGAATCCAAATGTCGCTCTTTCCCGTCTAACCCATGCCGTGTGTACAAACAGCCGTTTATGACCACATGTGGGGTATTGTTTTACTCAGGAGAAATTGCTTTACAAATGTTGCAGTGCTTTTTCTCCTTTAGTCCTTGTGGAAATGAGAAAAAAGTAGCTAAACCTAAATTTTCTTCTTTTTTTTTTTAACATTCTTTTATTTATATTTTCATCTTAATCAGTATGCAGCAAAAACATAAAATATTCGCAGAAAGCATACATGGAAAGTACTACAAAATGATAAAATGTTATTATGCATACAACGTTCCAAAACACAATGTACAGCAGTCCTCTGATCTAGCAGAAGGAAAAGTTATAATGGAAACAGAAAACATGAATATTAGGAAACATATACATGTCAATACAATATAAACAATACTAGCAGGACTGTAGGCACCACGGCGACCAGAACCAAAACCACTCAGCAGCACAGAACATCGATATACATAGCCTATGTCAGAGAGAGGATAAAAAATGGAAGCAGAACAAGAGAATCCAGAGAACTCTGACGGATCAGACATATCACCCCCTCAAATCTCAGCCATGTCCCCATCAGTATACGGCATGCACTCCCTCTACTAACCTACAGTTTCTTTGAAAAAAATTTAGATTTCCATTTTTACGGCCTACTTCCAATAATTTCTGCAATAAACCTATAGTGTCAAAATGCTCACTATACCCCTGGATAATTTCCTTAAGGGGTGTAGTTTCCCAAATGGGGTCACTTTTGGGGGATTTCCACTGTTTTGGCACCTCAAGAGCTCTTCAAACCCGACATGGTGCCTAAAATATATTCTAATAAAAAGGATGGCCAAAATCCTCTAGGTGCTCCATTGCTTCTGAGGCTGGTGCTTCAGTCTATAAGCACGCTAGGGCCACATGTGGGATATTTCCTAAAACTGCAGAACCTGGGCAATAAATATTGAGTTGCATTTCTCATGTAAAACCTTCTGTGTTACAAAAAAAATTGATTAAAAATGAATTTCTGCAACAACAAAAAATGACATTTGTAAATTTCACCTCTACTTTTGGTTTAATTCCTGTGAAACGTCTAAAGGGTTAAGAAACTTTCTAAGTTCTGTTTTGAATACTTTGAGGAGTGACGTTTTTAAAAAAGGGTGACTTATTCGGGGTTTCTAATATATAAAGCCCTCAAAGCCACTTCACAACTGAACTGGCCCCTGTAAAAATAACCTTTTGAAATTTTCTTGAAAATGCGAGAAATTGCTGCTAAAGTTCTAAGCCTTGTGAGGTCATAGAAAAATAAAAGGATGTTCAAAAAACAATGCCAATCTAAAGTAGACATATGGGGGATGTTAATTAGCGACTATTTTGAGTGGTATAACTGCCTAACTTACAAGCAGATACATTTAAATTTAGAAAAATGCTAAATTTTGCAATTTTTCGCTACATTTTGGTGTTTTTCACAATTAAATACTGAATGTATAGATAAAATTTTGCCAGTAACATTAAGTCTAATGTGTCACGAGAAAACAATCCCAGAATCGCTTGGATAGGTTAAAGCATTCCAAAGTAATTACCACATAAATTGAAACATGTCAGATTTTAAAAATGAGGCTCTGTCAGGAAGGTCAAAAGTGGCCAAATAGGGAAGGGGTTAAGAAGCAGACGTATGTATGTTATTTGTAAGAACTTGAATTCTACATATGATAGAATTTTAATTTAAAAAAAAATGGAAATATTGTTGCCTCTTGAGGCATGGCATTAAAAAGCAGAAATAGTGTAAAGTGTTTACATTGACTGTAGATTTCCCATGAAGTTAAATTTATTTTTCACATATCAGGTAATGAGCTTCAGTGTACCTTGCAAACACAGTTTGTTCGTTTGCATGGCTGGAGATTTGCTATTTTCAGCTCCAGAGGAAATTACATTACATTGGAAATGCCCATGATGTGCATTTGACCACCATGTATGGTAAAAGAGCTTTGCAGTCCTGATTACTACAGCGCTCATTACTAACAATGATGATACAGATGGATAAAGCTATTATCCTTCATTTATTCATTTCTAAGCTGCATGATCTGCTTTGTGGATATTATTCACATACCCAGAATTTTGTAAACCTTTTTACCCAGTGGTATAAAATTGGCAGACTGTTTGACAATACTTTATTTCTCAGTAACAATTCAAAATACATTCTCTTTCAGTGACGGAACAACTAAACATCAAGTAGAGCTTTTATTTATTATTAGAATATGAATAAATATATATATATATATATATATATATATATATATATATATATATATATATATATATATATATATATTATTACAATATATATATAATCTCAAGGACTATCATATTAAAGAGGCTCTGTCACCAGATTTTGCAACCCCTATCTGCTATTGCAGCAGATAGGCGCTGCAATGTAGATTACAGTAACGTTTTTATTTTTAAAAAACAAGCATTTTTGGCCAAGTTATGACCATTTTCGTATTTATGCAAATGAGGCTTGCAAAAGTACAACTGGGCGTGTTGAAAAGTAAAAGTACAACTGGGCGTGTTGAAAAGTAAAAGTACAACTGGGCGTGTATTATGTGCGTACATCGGGGCGTGTTTACAACTTTTAATAGCTGGGCGTTCTGAAGAGAAGTATCATCCACTTCTCTTCAGAACGCCCAGCTTCTGGCAGTGCAGATCTGTGACGTCACTCACAGGTCCTGCATCGTGTCGGCACCAGAGGCTACAGATGATTCTGCAGCAGCATCGGCGTTTGCAGGTAAATCGATGTAGCTACTTACCTGCAAACGCTGATGCTGCTGCAGAATCAACTGTAGCCTCTGGTGCCGACAGGACCTGTGAGTGACGTCACAGATCTGCACTGCCAGAAGCTGGGCGTTCTGAAGAGAAGTGGATGTTACTTCTCTTCAGAGCGCCCAGCTAGTAAAAGTAGTAAACACGCCCCGATGTACGCACATAATACACGCCCAGTTGTACTTTTACTTTTCAACACGCCCAGTTGTACTTTTGCAAGCCTCATTTGCATAAATACGAAAATGGCCATAACTTGGCCAAAAATGCTCGTTTTTTAAAAATAAAAACGTTACTGTAATCTACATTGCAGCGCCTATCTGCTGCAATAGCAGATAGGGGTTGCAAAATCTGGTGACAGAGCCTCTTTAAGCTGCAAGATCCAGAGATTTTTGTATTTAAAATTATTTACTTTAATATTCCTGTCCCAGGTGCATTTTAAACCCTAATAGGGAGCCTGTCACTAGATTTTATGGAACAAAACCACTAGCATGTTGTTATACTTCTGGGGTTAAGCGTAATAAACATTCCTCCCAAAACTGTCAGTTTTTGCATTCTGTCTAAAACGAAGTTATAATGCAGCGTGCGCTGAACAACGAGGCCTTGGTGGCTACATTCTGGCAGGGACTGTCTCCTAAAATTAAAGACGAGCTTGCTGCTCGTGAACTGCCACCTACCCTGGATGACCTCCTACTTCTAGCGACCTGGATTGACATGAGGATCCGGGAGCGATCCCAAGAGGTTCATCGGGAAAGAAGATTCCCCAAGCTGGCTCCTATCTTCCAGCAATCCCTGTTGCCCTCACCAGTTGTCCCACCAGAGGAGCCTATGCAGGTGGACCGGCTCAAACTGTCTACCCAGGAGAAACACCGCAGATGCACTTCAGGACTTTGTCTGTACTGCTGCCTCAGAGACCATTTTGTGCGTTTGTGCTCTCAGAAGCAAAAGAAACTCCAATGCCTAGGATTGGTTGGAGAGACAACACTAGGTGGAACGGCGCTAGATAGAAAGTTCTCCTCGAAACGGTCCATTTCCGTGACCATAGTGTCTGGTGAAAAGATGCACCGGGTCTCTGCATATCTGGACTCGGGTTCCACAGCAAACTTCATCCAAAAAGACCTAGTAGATCTTCTCCAGTTGCCCACAGTCCCTCTGGCGACATCTTTGTCTGTTGCCTCAGTGAATGGACTGCCTCTGCCCGACCCGATCGTATCTGAACCCAAGCCGCTGAAGCTCCAAGTTAGAGCCCTTCATTCAGGACTAATTTTGTTTCTTGTTTTGCCTAAAGCCGTCAATCCTGTCCTACTGGGCCTGCCTTGGCTCCGACTACATGCTCCAGTCCTGGACTGGAATTCCGGAGAAGTTCTCCACTGGGGCTCCAAATGTCGCAGCCGTAGTCTGTTACCTGAGACGCTTCCTCCACACCGGGCTTATGACTGGTTCCAAATGCATCCCCTCCCGTGGTCGGGTATACCCTCTCTCCTTGCCAGATACTCAGTCTATATCGGCCTATATCAAGGAGAATCTGGGGAGGGGTTTCATACAAAAAGCCTCCTCCCTGCCCGGGCCGGGTTCTTCTTTGTAAAAAAAAAAAAAGACGGATCTCTTCGGCCTTGCATTGACTACCTTGGTCTCAATCAAGTCACGGTCAAGAACAAATATCCGTTGCCACTAATTTCCGAACTATTTGACCGCATACAAGGAACCAAGATCTTCTCTAAACTAGACTTGCGTGTGACTTATAATTTGATCCGAATCCATCAAGGTGATGAGTGGAAGACGGTGTTTAACACTCGAGATGGGCACTACGTATACCTGGTAATGCCCTTCGGTCTGTGTAACGCTCCCACGGTCTTCCAGGAATTCATCAATGATATCTTCCGAGATCTTCTCTATGTCTGTGTTGTGGTCTATCTCGAATATATTCTGATTTTCTCTCCAGATCTGACGACTTATCGGAGGCATGTTCGTCAAGTTCTACTGCGATTAAGGGAGAATCGTCTGCATGCCAAGCTGGAGAAGTGCGTCTTTGAAAAGAACTCTCTGCCCTTCCTGGGTCACATCATCTCGGATCAAGGTCTCAAGATGGATCCTGAGAAAGTAAAGTCCGTCCTGGAATGACCACGTCCTCGGGGCCTGCGGTCCATACAGCGTTTTTTGGTATTCGCCAACCTCTACCGGCAGTTTACCCCAAAAATATCATCATTGACGGCTCCCATCTCTACCCTTACCAAGAAGGGTGTGAACGCCAAGGTGTGGACTCCGGAGGCACAATCTGCATTTAATAGCCTCAAGAATGCCTTTACCTCAGCCTCAATCCTCCTTCATCCTGACATCTCTCGACAGTTCTCGTTGGAGGTGGACACTTCCTCTGTTGGTGCATGTGCACTTCTGTTCCAGAGAGGCCTCAAAGGAAAGGCAGCGATATGTGGCTAATACTCAAGACTTTTTTCCTCCGAAGAGCGCAATTACTCTATTGGGGATCGGGACTTACTGGCCATTAAATTGGCTCTGGAGGAGTGGAGACATCTGGTAAAGGGTGCAGCTCACCCCATCCTTATACAGTGAAGGAAATAAGTATTTGATCCCTTGCTGATTTTGTAAGTTTGCCCACTGTCAAAGACATGAACAGTCTAGAGTTTTTAGGCTAGGTTAATTTTACCAGTGAGAGATAGATTATATGAAAAAAAAAAAAAAGAAAATCACAAAGTCCAAATTATATATATTTATTTGCATTGTGCACAGAGAAATACGTATTTGATCCCCTACCAACTATTAAGAGTTCAGTCTCCTCCAGACCAGTTACACGCTCCAAATCAAGTTTGTGCCTGCATTAAAGACAGCTGTCTTAAATGGTCACCTGTATAAAAGACTCCTGTCCACAGACTCAATTAATCAGTCTGACTCAACCTCTACAACATGGGCAAGACCAAAGAGCTTTCTAAGGATGTCAGGGACAAGATCATAGACCTGCACAAGGCTGGAATGGGCTACAAAACCATAAGTAAGACGCTGGGGGAGAAGGAGACAACTGTTGGTGCAATAGTAAGAAAATGGAAGACATACAAAATGACTGTCAATCGACATCGATCTGGGGCTCCATGCAAAATCTCACCTCGTGGGGTATCCTTGATCCTGAGGAAGGTGAGAGCTCAGCCGAAAACTACACGGGGGGAACTTGTTAATGATCTCAAGGCAGCTGGGACCACAGTCACCAAGAAAAACATTGGTAACACATTACGCCGTAATGGATTAAAATCCTGCAGTGCCCGCAAGGTCTCCCTGCTCAAGAAGGCACATGTACAGGCCCATCTGAAGTTTGCAAATGTACATCTGGATGATTCTGAGAGTGATTGGGAGAAGGTGCCGTGGTCAGATTAGACTAAAATTGAGCTCTTTGGCATTAACTCAACTCGCCGTGTTTGGAGGAAGAGAAATGCTGCCTATGACCCAAAGAACACCGTCCCCACTGTCAAGCATGGAGGTGGAAACATTATGTTTTGGGGGTGTTTCTCTGCTAAGGGCACAGGACTACTTCACCGCATCAATGGGAGAATGGATGGAGCCATGTACCGTCAAATCCTGAGTGACAACCTCCTTCCCTCCACCAGGACATTAAAAATGGCTCGTGGCTGGGTCTTCCAGCACGACAATGACCCGAAACATACTGCCAAGGCAACAAAGGAGTGGCTCAAAAAGAAGCACATTAAGGTCATGGAGTGGCCTTGCCAGTCTCCAGACCTTAATCCCATCGAAAACTTATGGAGGGAGCTGAAGATCCGAGTTGCCAAGCGACAGCCTCGAAATCTTAATGATTTACAGATGATCTGCAAAGAGGAGTGGGCCAAAATTCCATCTAACATGTGTGCAAACCTCATCATCAACTACAAAAAACGTCTGACTGCTGTGCTTGCCAAAAAGGGTTTTGCCACCAAGTATTAAGTCTTGTTTGCCAAAGGGATCAAATACTTATTTCTCTGTGCACAATGCAAATAAATATATATAATTTTGACTATGTGATTTTCTGTTTTTTTTTAATATAATCTATCTCTCACTGGTAAAATTAACCTAGCCTAAAAATTTTAGACTGTTCATGTCTTTGACAGTAGGCAAACTTACAAAATCAGCAAGGGATCAAATAGTTATTTCCTTCACTGTATATACCGACCACAAGAACCTTACATATCTCCGGTCGGCTCAATGGCTGAACCCCTGTGAAGCCAGGTGGTCGCTGTTCTTCGCCCGGTTCCAGTTTCTGCTTCACTAACCGCCCACGGACAAAAATGTGAGGGCTGATGTCCTGTCTAGGTCATTTGAAACAGAGGACACCGTGGAGCCTCCGCAAAGTATTATTGACCCATCCTGTATTATTTCTGCTAATCCTCTGCAAGTTAAAGACATCCCTACGTGGAGGACTTTTGTGCGGTTGGCAGACAGGAGGAGAGTCCTTCGCTGGGGGCACAGCTCCAAACTGGCTGGGCATGCGGGGGCTCGTAAGACCTGAGATCTGACTGCCCGTGATTTCTGGTGGCCCACGCGGCCCAAAGATATTGTGGACTTTGTCTCGTCCTGCACAGTGTGTGCTTCCAACAAAGTTGCTCACTCAACCTCTGCCTGTGCCCAATGCTCCCTGGCAGCATATAGCAATGGACTTTGTCGCTGACCTTCCTTCCTCTGCAAGATGCAATACGGTGTTGGGTGGGAGTTGCTCCCAGCTATTCTTCCGATGTATTCGAGGTTAAGGAGATCCTGGATTTTAAAAAAAAAAAGTAGGAGGAAGAACGTTTTATTTGGTGGATTGGAAGGGGTTTGGTCCAGAGGAGAGGTCCTAGGAGCCAAAAGGGAACCTCAATGCTTCTGCCCTCATTAAAAAGTTCCTCTCTCGCTCTGGTCCCAAGAAGACGGGTCGTAAGAGGGGAGATACTGTAGCGTCCATGGCCACGGACCATCGGGATTACTCACCCCGCGACAGCCACAGCCATGGATCTGTGAGCGCTGGCCCGCATTTCCTCCCCAGGAGACGCCAACGCTCACTTCCGTCAGTTCTGCTGTGTCCCGTAGGGTGCATGAAAATAATCATCAATTAACCCATGATCACCGTGGACTATAAAAAGGGCTCTGCCCTTTAAATCATTGCCTGAGCGTTTCGTTTACCCGTGTTAGTCTTGCAAATGGTCCCTTAATGTTATCCTGGTCCCAGTGTTCCCGTACCTGCTACCTGTATCCCGTACTACCGTTGTTCCTGTGCCTTAGAAAGCTGCAGTCGTGTTGTGCGATCAGTCACGCCTGCTGTGTTACACTTTGTGTATAGGTTCAGACAGCATCAGATACGTGGAAGGATGGGGTTTTGCACGGATAGGGGCCCAACCCAAATAGGAGTATAAAAGACTATCCGGCACACCAATTTTGAAACAACTGTATTTTTACATGGTGCCATGACACAGCGGTCAGCCGCTATCAGCACCAATAGCGCTCGTCTATGCAGTTTTCCAGCACGGCTCAGTGCCTGATGAAGGTCACTTAGACCGAAACGTCGCACTCTGCCACTGGCATTAAAAACAAAAACAAAATAAAAATACCTTTGTTTCAAAATTGATGTGCCGGATACTCTTTTATGCTGTGTTACACCACGCCTGGTGTCTGCTGCCAAGGTTCCATCTGAGCCTAGCCGTTACTACTCAGTCCAAATATCCACAGACAAAATAGAGACGAGGCAGGACTTCAAAAATACATGAAACGTCGCACTGGTGGGTTTTTTGGAAGTGCTGCCTCGTCTCTATTTTGTCTGTGGATAGCCGTTACTACTGTCTGAACTGCTACAGGTACCCTTGTGCTTGGACTATATAGACATTGACTTGGTACACTGTTTGGCCAGCTGCTATCCCGCTACGGCGGTGCAGCCCAGTGGGTCCACATACCCACAGATCGTGAGAAGATGTTTATTGGGCAATGCTTTAGGCATGGCCTAAAAGGTGCCATGCAGTTTTTCACTGACCAGCAATAATGAATTGGAATACGGAAGCATTCCAATTCTCTGCTATTTATAAATTAAAACAATCAGTGAAAATCGCCTAGTGGGACATAAAAAAAAAAATTCCATGAAGTTAACATAAAAATTTTCAACACTGAAAATCTGGAACAAAGTACAATGCAATTCAAGTGAATGGGATTTTATTAAACCCCATTTACAAGCAGCGAAAAAAATTTAAGCGAATAGTGGAACCTGTCTGTTCAATTTTGCCATTGATTTCAGCTATTACAATGTACAGGCAAATGCACATATAATTCTGTGGCATCTAACAAGTGGATTTTCAGGCAGATTTATTCCTCTGTGTTCGAAACTCACATACTTTATCCATCGATTACCTTGATTGTTTATAATCTTTATTATTTTTTAATCTTTTTTTTTAATCTTGTGGACCACATTTAACACTGGGAGTTGCTCAGACCATTATTTGTTGTGATACATTTGTACTTTCCTGTGGTGGCAAGAAACTCCCACTGCCCCCTTTTCCCCTGGTGCAAAGTAGTACCCATCATAAAACTGCACAGGGCGAACTTTCTACGTTTCTACTGAGCGCTGCCCTATTTACACAGGGTACTGATACCCGCCCATGCTGCAACACTGTAGATCTACTGCTATTCAAGTGAATTGTTGCAGAGCTGCAATACTCCAGCGCGGCTGCTATACAGTGGTCAGAGCCATCTACTCCCGGCACCGACAACTGCATAACTTCAGGTGACTGAGGCAGCCGGAACAGTTGATCTGTGCAGGGTCCACATGTCGCACCCCCACCGATCATATACTGATGATCCTGTGGATCAGTATGAAAAACCGCCGCATGACCAGAAAACCTCTTTAATGTCAAAGGGATTTTATTCACTTGTTTTATTACTAATTGTTTGTTACATTGCTGCTATAATTTAATTATATTGTACTATAATATTTAATTTTATATTCATTCCTATATGAAAGGGTGGAGCACAATATAGATCCTATGTGTAATATACTGTGGTCATTTCTATGGGATTAAGCAGTGGACTAATGTGAACTGCTGCTCAAGACTAGAAAATGACAGAAGGTTTCCATGACAACTTCCGACAGAGACGTTTGCCCACATGAAGACTGCAGATAACATTTTTCTCTGTGTCACAATTTAATGTAAATCTTTATCTTCTATATTTCATTGTGATGTGCAGCAGCTTAGTTCTTTTTTTTTATTATTATGGACCCTGTGCTCCTGTTGTACTCAGCTTTTTCCATTACATTAACGGTTACCATTTCTTCTAAGAAACTGGCCGCATAAATGATTTGGAGCATTTTCCTAATATATTTACAAGTCTATGGTGCTCAGTTTCTTTAGTATAGGGAGCCATTCTCCAATTTCCCAAAAACCTCATCTTTGCGTTGCTAGCACAAGGTGCTATTCTAGGTTCAGCTGTATAAGTTCCAATTGACGAGAATAGGAACCGCATACAGATCAGCCCCCTAGTGGTGGCAAAAGACAACCGACATTTTTATGTGTATTGAATAACAGCAGAATGGTTCGCTTCTTTAAAGAAATGGAGCACTGTATCCTTATGGAGTATAGTAGAAAAATCTTTCAAATAATTTATGCTGCTGGTTTCTTAGTAAAAACTTTTTAATAGTAGGTGCGCTTTATCAGTTCCCATGGATACCTACACATAAACATTATTTATTACTCTCTACTCCCATCTGTCCCTGAAAAATTAAAAAAGACTTTGTATTGGAACAATAGAGCTGCTAAAGAATAGTAAAGGAACGAGACTGGATGAGAGCATTTAACTTGTTATGGATGAACTGGTACATTATGTTAGACTTTGCAACTTTATATTCGAAAATTGCATAACTTTTTATTATACAAAGAATAAGTTCAATTTGCTGAAAAGAAAATGCTCCTTTAATTCATATACTGGTTATTACATCATCATATCAGATTTTTATTGTAAACTTGCTAAAATAATATTTATTCTTTAATTTTTAGGGATCAATATTCAAAGTATATCCAAGAGCAAGAAAATTTGGGAAAGGTAAGAATTACATTGTATGTGTCTCTATAATATACTGCATCATTTCTATATGTTTTGCTTTTTGTTTTAGCCACCATCTCCAAATTCATACAATTTATAATTTAAAAAATCCCTGTTTTTACTGCCTTATGACTAGCTTTTGTAGCATTATAATAGGTCTTATAAAAAATATTTGGACTTATTTAATAGATTTTGCTTCTTCAAATGATATTAATAGTGTCATAATGTAGAATGTATAAAAGGTCTGTTTGTTTGTAATAGGATCCACACTAGGGAATACAGGATGTTTTAATTTACCATGTGTATGAAGCTGAATAGAAGCTTTTTTTTTTTATCTTGTGAATTAGTAGGATGGAGGGGGCTCATAATAATAAATTGTTCTTAAAGGAACAGTGTCTTCATTTTGCCTTTTCTAAAAATTGTACATCTTTAACTTTTTCTCTCCTATTTTCTATAGTACAATGATGATGTTAGACTAAAATAGCAGTCGAACATTTCCTTTTACAGTAAAACTAGAAGTGCCTGCAGTTCCCTCATATACTAATTTGGTTTGACAAGATGCTGTGTGATTGACAGGAGTGTTTGTTCACTTACAGATATGCAGTTGCAAAGGAAAATTGTGGTTAATTTATTTTAAATGCATTGTGAGGAAAGCTGAAAGTGAAAACTGACACATAGTTAGGCATCTATTTGGAGCTCATTCATGGAGACTCAACTTTTTGGATGGTCAAAGAGGCACACTAATGGTTTGTTGTGTGATAGATCCATTTTGTCACGCATATCTATACGCTTGAGTAGTTTTTAATTAAAATATTAGCACAACAGTCATCTCTATATAGAAAATGTTAATATCCAAATAGCACCAAATAATGAAATAATATAAGTTGGGGTCTAATCTCATCGCGGCCGCCGGAGTTTGAATATCATAACTCCGGCGCTCTTATTAATTGGTATCTTTAAATAATCATCGAACAATAGAAAATAGTCTCCTGAGGTGTCTGTGGGTTATACTGCAGACGAAACGCGTTGAGACATAGACTAATGCGCTCATGGACATTCTTAGTGTCATATTAAATTTGGGGCAGGAATCAGGTTGCTAGACCTAATGCGCAATTGAGAGTTCAGACTGAGATGTACCTTGTATTGGTCTGTTCTTGTATAGCAACTACTCCCCCATAAC